>NW_018249397.1:257942-261973 GCF_001263595.1 Phalaenopsis equestris
TCCAATTTTATCTTGATCATGTGGTTCTTCCACTGGTGGAGGTGGGGGTATCTCTTCTCGAGTCATTATCTGTTTTCCTTTATCTGTTGGAGTTGTTCTTGGTGGTAACACTTTTCCGCTCCTTAAGTTAACTTCTGTGATTTCTTCTTCTTGAGATATCATTGTTGAATATTCCGGTGTCTGTTCTTCTTCGTCGGAAAAATCTAAGCTGATGGCAAGCAGTGTACCATGATTCTCGAGAATTGGCTCCTCGTTATCAGTGCTATTGTAAGCAGAATTATTGATGTCTTCTTTGGACTTGAGAACGAGTTCATTGGACTCGAGTATGATTTGAGGATCATTTTGGGGATCGAGATCAAAGCTAGATCGATCATAATTAGTTACGTTATCATCAGAAATAATTAAAACGTAGCCTAAATTACAATCATTATATTCATAAGATCCTAGAGGGATAAAAAAGATAATCATACAAAGTCAAGGGTTCGAGGATTTTCTTCCCAAACCCGAGAAAACCAATCTAGTAGAGGCAGCCCCTATCCTACCCCCCGTGCTATCAATCTTCGTAGTGATGCTTTTCTTCTTCTTCTTTGTCCTTGTTGATGACGGATCTCCTAACAAAACCTTCATCTCGGGCTTGGTATGTGACAGACGAGGCTTGTTTTGATGCATACTGAATCTTGTTCAATATTTTCTTGGATGATCTGCTCCAAACCTCATTCCATTCTTCTTCGGTATTCATTGAAGCTTGTTTCGATGAATCCTGAATTTGATTAAGGACCCGCTTGAATTCATCCCAAGTTGTAATCCATCCATCTATTCCGACATACGGATCAATTGAGGAGATTGGATCAGCCAAAATCATGTTTATGGAACCTTTTTCAGGTTCTATCAAATACTCTTTTGAGATTGTTATGTTCTCTTCCTTGAGGTTTCTCTCGAGCCAGTCTTTAAAGACGAAGCATTTTTCTATAGTGTGCCCAAGCAACCGGTGGTATGGGAAATAATTTGGTTCATTCTTCTTATCCACCTCTTCGGGCTTCTTTGTATCAGGTAGTTTGAATTCTGGCTTCTTCACCAGACTCCTGAATATTTTAGGTATAGCTTCATCATTGAAAGAATACATAATTTTCTGTCGCTCCGACAGGGATATTCTTTTATCCTCTATTCGAGGTGACCCCCCTTGAGGCGGACGCTAGTTGGATTGACTATTCTGTTTCTAAGAGTACTGTGACAAAGACTGGCAATGCTCTTCTGTATATATCTTTATCGGCTACTTTCCCTTGTCGATGGTCGCTACTACTCCTGATTTCTTCTCGAACACTCTGGTCACCTTAGCCTTTTCATGTGGCTCAATGTGCTTTATTTCTTCTTGAAGACTGCTAGCTTTACTGAGCTTCTCAAAGGATTTGATGGTGAGTCCCTTGAGCATGAAAGCTACTGACTCATGAATGCTCTTGAGCAAAATTTCAATCGCATGATGTTCTTGTAGCTGAGGTTCATATTTCATACTAAGGTTTCTCCACCTCAAAATATAGTCTACCAAAGTTTCGTTAGGCTTTCGCTTTTCCATCATGAGTTCTCCAGTAGACACATGGTGTTGTACCCCGACAAATCTTTTCAAAAACAGTTGTTCCAATTCAGCAAAATTTTTTAACTAACCCGTTGGGCAAGTCAGCGTACCAATCGAAAGCAATTCCTAACAAGCTGCTGATGAATTGCTGGCAGAGTAGAGCTTCATTATTTATGGTGTTTCCACAGCTGGCTCGGAAGTGTGCTATGTGTTGTCTGGGATTTCCAGTCCCATCGAATATCTTGAAGTTTGGGAATACAAAACTCTTGGGGAAAGGCACGACATCAAACTCCTCCGGGTAAGGTCTACCTTTCAAAATTGATTTCAAAACCTTTCAAAATTGATGCACCGCCCTTAGATTGGGCTAAGGCGTCCCACACTTGTTCAACTATTTTACTTGAACTCCTTTTCTGGCACGACACTTGATGAGGAATCTTTCTTCGATTGCTCATCTTTGTTAGCTGAAGTAGTCTCTCTTCTTTCATCAATAATGTGTATGAGTTCTGGCTGATTAATCTCTAGAGAAGCCAATTGCGGTGCTTGTGATTGCCCTTGAATGGTGGCCATGGCTATCATAGCTGCTGTCATTTCTTCTATTCTTTTCTCCAGTAGATTGACTTGCTCATCCCTTAGGAGGATAACCCTACGTAGCTCATCTACGACGTTCTCTTCGGTGTGAGGTTTAGCCTCGCACGCAGATGTGGTGGCTCTAGTTTCGATCACATGGACATCTATGAAATCCTCCTCCAAGTAATCATTGTAATCAAAATTTTCATTGTCGTTATCGATGAAATCTCCGTGTTCTCGAGCTAACTTGGAAATCTCAATCCTGAGTTTCTCAAATTTCTCCTTAATTATCGATTCCTTGATCTCTTTAAGATCTGGAGGACCCTGATGGACATCCTCTATTTGTTCCTCCATCTCGCTGGCTATTGTCGCGACAATGTTAGATATTTCAGATCCTGGTTTTACTGTCTGTTCTGCAGGCTCACTGGACTGTATCGGTGCAACGACCTTACCCTTTCCTTTTTTGACGATGATGTCTCAGGACAGAGTGTCATAGTAGAAACATCGGTATGTCGAGGGACAGTATGCTCCCCGTGGTGTAGATCGGCTACAGTGCCAGGTAATTGTCTTGTCTTTGTCTTTGGGATTGTAGGAATGTTTCCATAGTTGGTGATGGGTGAGGTCTTCAGACCCAGTCTTGACTTAACTCGTCGACGACCCGTAGTCTTGGTGGCAGTATAATCAGTAGTGATCACTGCGGTATCAACTCTGTTCCCTAGATAAAACGATAAAACCAAAAGGGGATGCGAGTAGGTGGCACTCCAGTTGTCTTGTGGACTGTCTGGTGGATTTGACACCCTTCGAAATTTCCTTCTTCATGCGAGGAGAAATTGTATCTCACACTCGTTTAAGTAATCCCACTTGTTTAAGCAACTCACTAACCGAACATCCTTCTTTGGTAGCAAGCTTTTTGAAGACTACACTAACTCGAGTGATAGGAGTGAACTTCTTCCTCTCCTCACCGCGTCCATGAAGTGACGGTAATGCGGTAGCGATCCTTTGGATACTCTCATATCCCTCGACATCCGTTAGAGGATGGAATCTACTTCCTCGCAGGAGTGGATAAATTTCTGGTCACACTTCTTCAACTACTTCAACTTGATGAAGCTTCTCCTCAATAGGTGTCTCCTTGGGAGCCTGGGCTTTAATGGCCCTCTGAACTTTTCTATTGCGGTTCCTCCTCCTCAAACTTGATCCAATTTCAAACACGGGTTCTGGGGCAGTTAATCCCTCAGTCGGATCCTCAATAATCATCACTTCTTTCCCCTTAATAGCAGCGGGGCTAGTAGGTTTGGCGGGTGCCGCGACGATAGTAGTTTTAAACTTCTTGCAGGTAGGGAAGTCTTGAAGGCAATTCAGGTTGAATTTTGCATACGGCTCCTGTATTTCTGGAGCGGCGATATTCATTACTACAAATGGGGCTTTCCCGAGGATGACCTTGAGATCTTCAAATCCAGCTCCAAATTTGATGGTAGGAATGAGGTTACCGGCCTCGTGGCTCGTTGGCAGGTTGCAGGAAAAGGTCAGCGTTGGGTAGGCCATTGCAGCAGGCTTTAAAACAGAAAGTTTCAGGGTTAGCTATATGGCCAAAAACCTCGTAATTTTTAGTGCAAGCACTGAAAGTAGAGGTTGATCTGTAGACCGTGCGGGCCTTAATTAATGGGTATTTAAAATCTTGTTTAAGAAAAAGTGTAAAATTTAATTATGATAAGAAAATTTCAAAGTGCACGCAACACAACACGATTTGATTTAATTTACGGAATAGCAAATCAAATTTGGAAGGGGAATGTGAGGTATTTTAGGACCCAGTACGAGACCCATTTAGTGGCAGAAAATGCCCAAGTGGAACTAGTCCACCGACGCCACTATTGGGGGTTCGACCCCACATGAAAAT
>NW_018249397.1:262065-262278 GCF_001263595.1 Phalaenopsis equestris
TAGTCCAAGGAGTTGGTTGTACTTTCCCAAGACAGAAGTAGGTTGTACTTTCCCAAGATAGAAATGGGTAAAGTATGTGAACGTTTGGTCCAAGAGGGACATGGAGAGGGACATGGAAATATTACTGATATGTGAAGATAATATTTCTTGATTTATATGGAAAGAAAAGCTTGTCCCCAGCGGAGACGCCAGAAGCTGTTGACGCCATTTTTT
>NW_018249397.1:263306-263749 GCF_001263595.1 Phalaenopsis equestris
TAGTCTATCACTCTAAAATCTCCAATTCTACGCTCGATAATTTTATTTCCCTAATTATTTTCACCCAACTTCCAAGGGCTTTGACCGAAGGGCTTTGACCTCCATAAATCTTGGATGTAATATTCACTTTAGTCGTAAAACTCAACATATTTTAACAAATCAATTTGCCAGATTGACTGTAAATTAAGATTGAAGTGAAAAGATCATCACAATTTCTTTAACATTTTCATGACCACCAATTCAAATCACCATTTCACAAATCTCAAGACAGAGAAAACTACTCAGATCTCATGGGAAAAACAAAACAAAACTCAGAATTCATATATAAAATCAAAGTCATAAACACTACAAAAGTAAATAAACTTATCTTTAATTTCTCCCCAAGAAAACTCCTCGAAGTTCCTCTGAATCTCTTCCTTTCTTTACAGCACACAGAATTCCTC
>NW_018249397.1:265263-265856 GCF_001263595.1 Phalaenopsis equestris
ATTAGAGAAATTTTTGGGTAATGAAATTTTGAAATAAGTATAAAATTAAAACATTAAACAAGCACAACATTTCCTAACACAACCACAATACTACACAAAAGAATTACAATTAAAATGCAAAAATAAAAATCACATTACATTACAATCCATAAAATACTACTCAACATCTATTATACTACACATGCAAATTTAACTACCACACTAACTTTATAACATAAATTAAAAATTATCCAAGTACAATATAATGATAAAACTGAAAGTCCAAATGCACATAAACATCCATTTTTATTACAAAAGATCACAAAAATAAAAGTACAAGTACAAGTACATCAATTACATTCAAATATCAAAATCCCAAACTATGTCTTCATCTCCTTGATCAGCACGTGGATCGGGCTGATATTGTGTATATCGAGGGCACTCAGGGAAAGTAACATTAGACTCACCTCTATAGTGTCGGGCCTGAGCTTCGTAATAAGCTACCACAAAATTTGAATGTCTATGAAGGTTCTCACTATCATAATCATATCGATGTTCTAAACATCCAATCCTTTCATTTATTAATTCTTTGGTCTTCCGCTGTAATGTCAACT
>NW_018249397.1:265884-269039 GCF_001263595.1 Phalaenopsis equestris
AGGTCATAACTTGTAGAGGGGACATCTCTACTAGTAGAAAACTCTTGACTCCTACTCCCAGTTCTCCATTTCTCATGGGATTCATAATTTTTTAAATTGGCTTTACTAATGGGTTTCATATGGTGAACCCATTCTTCATCTCCAGCTTCCACTCCAGAAAGTTGGCAAGTAATCAATATATTCACACCTTTAAATAAGGCCAGGATGTCCTAGACCTCCACTTGTCTCACACCTTGCTGTAATCAATATATTCTTAAAAATAATTCTCCCCAATTTTATAGTTCTATTATTCTGAATATAGAAATTTAGAATAGCTCTATCTTTAGTTACCTCACTATTGTGATAAGTTGGTAACAGAGTAGAGGAAATAAAATAGTGCCATGCCTTAGAGGTGACATTCAACATGGAAGCAGAAAAATTTACCCGTTCTCATTATTTAATCTTCCGCGTTCTTTTCCCATCAGTGAGAAAGTTGATCACATCATTCAGGGGGCCTTCCATCGTACTGAAGGATTCATAGTGGCAGCTATAAGAGTTTGGGACTTAGTAAAAGGTGCTGATGCGGGCAGTATTAAATTCAACAAAAAATTCCCACACTTGAACGATTCCATCTTTAGAATAGATTACATTGGGGTAGAACTCCTTCACAGCATTTGCATCAGCTTCGTTGGTGGTGTAACAAAAGTTTTCCCACCTCCGCTCTGCAATAACTCGTTCAATCTTTCCTCTCGGGCTCTCAAAAACTCAATCTTGTATACACTTCTTTCCTTTAAATGCTGAAGTAATTCTTGATTGAACCATTGCATTGACGAAGAGAGAGTTGTTGAACTCAATTCGTCTCTTTTGACGTGGATCCATTTCAATCTAATCAAATCATAGAAAAATTCCAAAATATACTTCAACTATGCAAATAAGGGCTTCCAAAAGTAATTCTAAGAGTTCAAAACTAAGTTCCATGAATTTCTTCCCAATATTTTCTTCACATTCTCAATTTTTTTGGATCTCCTCAATGTGAAAGAAATTCATGGTGAAAATCCAATATTTTTAACTTGGAGAGAAACTCTTACCGAGAGATGATCAAATCCGGTGTCAAAAAGCCTTGAAATTGCCCCAAATCCAAGATCTCTCAAGCCCTAGGTCGAAAATTACGTTTTTAGGAGGAAGGGAATGATGAATAGTGGCGGTTGACTGGTCAAAATCATGGTAAAAGGTGTTTTTTTGCGATCTCGCCATCAGAGAGGTCAATGGTGCTGTTAGCGCGCTCTATTGAAATTTAAACAGAACTCTCGGGAAAAATCCGTCGTCGGCGGTGTCGAGGGCGCCGTCGGCGGGCTCTATTGATTTTGGTTCAATTCCCAAATTTTTGTGATTTCGATCAATTTCAAGCCTCAACGACATCCGTTCAATCATTATAGACATAATTTTAAGTGATCAAATTATATACTTATCACAAATAAACTTTCACAACACAAAACATCACAATTATATATAAATACCAAGAGTTACAATTGTACAATATGCGTTACATAACACACCTATGTTTTGTATTTTCTCAACCTCAACACATTGAGTCAGCGTCGTAATCTAATCCAAGCCACAACACTCAAAATGCTGAAAACCAAACATCCTATGCTTAGTCTCAACTATACAGAGATCTAAAAGCATAATTCTAAAGCAAAGTAAATGCAAAGTTCAAACCAAATTACATAGATAGACAGACACGTAGTAAAATAAATCTACTATTCATCAAATTTAGTACTAGATTCTCCTCTGAGATCACTTATTGATTGCACATGAACGAAGAGGTTGTAGAAGGGTCATAATGGACATTCTTTAGTAGAATCTTCTTCTATCAATTTCATCCTCCTCATCAGCTGTATCAAACTATCTTCTAAATGTTCAGAGTGATCAAAATGTTCTTTCATCCTCCAGTCTAGATGATCGAAGAAATCAGAGATATTATTAATTGTATTCATGACATTTTCTACCTCATTCTCCAATTTCTTGATTCTGCGCAGGATCACCAGAGTCTTATTAGGAATTAAGGGTTGAACTGGGAGTGAATTCTGAGATGATTGATCTACTATAATGGCCATGTCATTTTCATCTTCAAAAGCTGGGAATCTCTCAGTTGGGTCCAAAGGCTTCCAAGGTAGAAGTACCTTTTCCTAATTTTTGTAGGACACTTGGAATTGACTGCAAAGTGAGAAAATTGTGGAAGGGTGTCCAAGCCTATAATTTGATCCATGAACGATCATGCCCAAATCTGACTTCACAATTATTGATCCAATATCGATCGTCAGTCCCCTTTGAATGTAGTAATTCAAAATAACACTTTCTTTAGAAACTTTATCGATCTTAATTGTTGGTAACAGTTTCGCGAAAAAGTGCCAGTGTTTTGAAATGGGATTTAGGAGTGTTGCAAAAAAACTAACATACCCATTCTCTCTCATTTCCCAGTCTCTCTCATTTCCTCTCTCTCATTTCCCAGTCGTCAGTTTTGTCCGTTAAGTATTGGTAAATTTCATTCATTTGGTTCCTTGTTGGGACAAAGTTGGAATAGTGGCAGACAGGAATGTTCTCGATCATGTATGATTAATTGAAATTGATCCGTGTAGGAGTGAAAGTGATCCATCCACCTCACACATAAATGACTCCCTGGTTGATTCCTTATAAATTTGCATAAAATTCCTTTACCACAGGAACAACCACGGCGGGAGGGGTTTTACCATAGCACAACACTTCCCATCTTCGCCGCACTATCGTCTCTTCAATTGCCATCAAGGGATTATTTAATCCGCAATTTATGAATCCTCGTTCCTTGATCAATCTTTTCTTCGTTAGTAACTTGTTGAAGATTTGCTGCACTTCCACACTAATAAACTTTCGCCAATTGAAAACTAGCATTCTGGGATTATCAGGGGAATTAGACACCATAAGAAGGAATTTGGTGGAGTTTCACTTTGTTTTTGGGGGAAATATGACTTAGGAATCGAATTTGGGAGTTTAAAAGGGTAACTCCCGCCCAAAAACTCCCAAAAACCGCCATTCAAACTCTAGAAACTTCCATCTCGCCGGTCTCACCGTCGGCGAAAGCAAGGGCCCCGTCGGCGAGCCTATGTATTTATTTTGTCTGGACTCTCAGAAAAAACCCG
>NW_018249398.1:0-585 GCF_001263595.1 Phalaenopsis equestris
ATTTTTGTTATGTTTTTCAATTTATAAGTATCGAGCACTCTTCACAAAGTTGAAATAAAGTTAGACAAAATATGAGGCTGCGACTACTATACGTATGACAGATTCTAGTGAAGAAAATGCTCAAAAGATAGGGTAGAGTATTCATGCCCGTTTTGGCGTAGTTAGCGGAAATTTTTTTCCGTTTTATGATGTTGACGTATCCACCACTGATCTTAGAAGATTTTTATTTAAATGATTGACTGTGTTATTTGAAGAATAATATAATATCTCAAGAGATGAAAATATTACCATAAAATTGATCTAATCATTTAGATGAGAGTACTCATTATGATTTATGGGTCTGTGTTAACCAAAAATTTTTTTTCTATCCTATAGGTGTAAGATAGGGTTTGATTTATTTCAAAGTTTGGTATCCCTACAAGAGCACACCCTCATTGTTAATTACATTTGATGAGTCATAAAATCTTAAAAGAACTCTATAATGCATAATTATAAAGTATCTTCAAGTAAAAAATTTGAGTTTTAAAGAGATTTTCAAATGAGGGAGTTTCAGGATTTGAAGAGATTTATAAGTCATAAATCTTG
>NW_018249399.1:0-1921 GCF_001263595.1 Phalaenopsis equestris
ATTCAAATTTTTAGTTAAATGAGAGGGCAATTTAGTCTTTTCTCTTCTGAAAAATTAGTTTTGCTTATCCTGAAATATCACTTTGCTCTTCTTTGCCCCCAGACTCTCCTGCATTGGGTCTAGGGGCAATTTTCCCCCTCTTAAAAAGGGAGGTTGGTTCCGCCCCTGCATTATCGCTACGATTGCATGCCCATCATTAAATGTGCTTCTACATACATACAATAAAATTACTCTTTATATGTTAATAACATGAAAGTGCAAAATATATACATGTAATATACTTTGCATTTTTAATAAACAAATAACCATACCCAATAACCATTGAGACATTTTGGAAGAATAAGATGACTAACATCTTATATATAAGAAAAATATTGGCGTGGGCTTAAAATTTTTGGTTGAAAACTAAGCTATTTCATGGTTAAATGATCTATATCAAGCGGCCCAACTTAAATGGCCTATTAATTGTAAGTTCTTAGAAGAATTTTTTTTGTTCTCTCTTTGAAAGAAGTTTTTTTTGTCTACTCTATGATTTCAAGTAATTACTTTAGCTTAATCCTTCAACTATCCTTTCTATTTTTTGTGGTTTTGCATAAGAAATTAGAGTTTTTTTTTTCTTGGATAGTACAACTTTCAAGAAATAGTTTATTATTTTCTTATGAAAATAATGATTAAATAAAATTTGTATTTATGTTTTAAATGATTGTCTTAATTAACATAGTCATCTTGAAATCCACAACACAAGTCAAAAACAACTTTTTTTTTATTGAATCTTAATAGTAATCTAGTTAGAAATTTAATGATTAGAATGTCATTATCTTCTAATTACAGATAAAAATCTCTTCTAATTCCTTCGCATGAATATCATTTTTCATAATTTAATAAATCAACATCCATAAAAGTTCATGAACGAAAATGTATATAAAAAATATGTCTACAATGATCTTAAAGAGATTTAATGCTACAAGAGAGAAGAGTGTGATAAAGGTTGATCTATTGTTAAGAAATGGTGAGGCCCACCTACCAAACAGTGCGTGCGGATAAAAGAAGAGTCTACAAAGAAAATGTCAGGAGTTTTTATATGAAAAACCTGAAAGAGAAAAAATAGGAAGGACCAACTCAGTTGAAATAGGTCTATTTTACAAATGTAAGTAGCAAAATTTTGTATGTCGTTGAATAATATAAAGCAATATTATATGAGCATGTGTTATCAACTTTACTTTCATCAAAGGAGTGGTATAAAATATTCAGGAAATAGCAGTAACCTAGTTGTGGTGATGGAAGTTCAAAGATGGGGTCCATGTGATGGGATCTGATTTAAACGCCACTTATGGTGGTAGCAGTTAGGGAACAGTGGTTCAACGATGACAGTAGCAACGACCATGTGATGGTGATCTCACAATCATAGTTTAGTGATTATGAAAATGTTTCGAAGATGGTGGTCAGTTAGGACGATGTCTACCATATGATGGTAATCCGATGGCACAGGGCAACGCAAGCTTCAAGCTTTCTTCAATGGTGTGCACTAAGCTCTTAGTTTTCTTTTCACTTTCCTCTCTTACGTGTTGAAAATGGACTCCTATTAATAGAGTTTGGGCGATAACTTTTTGCAAATTTAGTGAAATCCTCATAACACTCTATCACATATTACATGTTGATTTCTTTGATAAAAAATTATTTTTTTAGCATTTAACTGTCTTAATGACCTTAAATTGTAGGGATCTTGGGCTCCTTGGATTTCAATCGGCGGGACGATCAATTTTTTTGTATTTATATCAGGTTTGAATTTCATTTGACCATTCTATTAATGCTTCAAAGTTACTAGTCAAGTAATTGCTCAATCCTAGGCCATTTAGAATCACTTTTTATTTTCTTATGTATATAAATATTTTCACTCGAGTATATTTTGATTTCACAAAAA
>NW_018249400.1:0-291 GCF_001263595.1 Phalaenopsis equestris
TTTTTTTTGAAAATATCAGGCTATATTGCCATATAACCAAAGATTTTAAAAATAACCCGTTTAAATTAAACTATAGCACATAAATTTTGATAAATAACGCGTCAATATTGCGTATAGCACTTGAATTTTGAAAATAATGCATCAATATTGCAGTACAACACTTGAATTTTGGTAAATAGCACGTCAATAATTCGATATAACACTTATATTTTGAAAATAATGTATCAATATTGTCATATAATACGATGATTTTAAAAACGTGTTTAAGTTAAACTATAACACATTAATTTT
>NW_018249401.1:0-1193 GCF_001263595.1 Phalaenopsis equestris
ACGCATTCGGACCAGAGCGAAACTGTAAAATTTTTGCCTTGGGCGCCGTCGGTGCCCTCGACGCTGTTGACGGTGGGTTTTTCCTGAGATTCCAGGAAACATAAATATAGAGGCTCGCCGACGGCACCCTCGACCCCGGCAATGGTGAGACTGGCTAGATGGCAGTTACTTGGGTTCAAATGGCTGTTTTTGGCGGTTTTTGGGCAGGAGTTATTTTTTTAAACTCCAAAATTTGATCCCTAGTTCCTATTTTCCCCCCAAAATGAAGTGAAACTCCACCAATTTCATTCTTATGGCGTCCAATTCCCCTGATAATCCCAGAATGCGAGTTTTCAATCGCGAAAGTTTATTAGTGCGGAAGCACAGCGAATCTTCAATAAGTTACTCATGAAGAGAAGATTGATCAAGGAACGAGGATTCGTAAATCGCAAATTGAATAATCCCACGACGGCAATTGAAGAAACGATAGTGCGGTGAAGATGGGAAGTGTTATGTTATACTACCATCGATGTGGTTCTTTCTGTGGTAAAAGAATTTTATGCAAATTTGCATGGAATCAACCGAGGAGTTGTTTATGTGTGAGGGGAGATAGATCACTTTCACTCCTGTACGGATCAACGAATTATACATGATAGAGAACACTCTTTTCTGCCACTATTCCAATTTCATCCCGACAAGAAACCAGATGAATGAAATTTACCAATATTTAACGGACAAAACTGACGACTGGGAAATAAGAGAAAACGGGGATGTTAGTTTTTCTGCGACACTCCTAAGTCCCGTTTCGAAATACTGGCACTTTTTCATTTCTGCAAAACTGTTACCGACAATGAAGATCGGTAAGGTTTCTAAGGAAAGTGCTATTTTGAATTTACTGCATCCAAAGGGGACTGTCAATCGATATTTGATCAATAATTGTGAAGTCGGTTTTTGGTCTGATCGTTCATGGATCAACTTATGGGCTTGGATACCCTTCAACAATTTTCTCACTTTGCAGTCAATTCCAAGTGCCCTACAAAAATTAGGAAACGGTACTTCTACCTTGGAAGCCTTTGGACCCTACTGAGAGATTCTCAGCTTTTCAAGATGAAAATGACATGTCCATTATAGTGGATCAATCATATCAGAATTCATTGTCAGTTAAACCCTTATTTCCTGACATGTCTCTGGTGATCCTGTGCAGAATCAAGAAA
>NW_018249402.1:0-370 GCF_001263595.1 Phalaenopsis equestris
TTTTTTTAATTTTTGTCTCCATTCAGTTTATTTATATAAGCTTAAATTAAATTGATCGCAGAAAGTAAAATTTCCAAAACTTTTCTGGGTGAACGCCATCTCTCCGCTCGCTGTAGTCATCGTTGGAGGAGTGATCGCGTTTCTGGTGGATGGGGAGAATCACGGAATTCCAATTGTAAGTTTTTATTAAAGAAAAGATAAGTAAATTTACATAAATTATGTGGTTGCATGTAATTGTGTTGGTATGTAAGGGTCTATTTGGGCAGCTGCAGCTTTTTGAATAATCTGGTGATAAGCTAGATGATGTGGCTAATAATAAAATTTTTATTTTTCTAGAAAAGCCAGACCGCTGTCAGAAAGCTGTCACCGC
>NW_018249403.1:0-465 GCF_001263595.1 Phalaenopsis equestris
GATCACTTATAAATAGGAGGTCCAAAGATGAATAAAAGGTATTTTCCTCCTTATTCCTATCCTCTATACTCTCTCTCTTACTCATTCTCCCGACTCCAACTTTCGAGGTGTGTTTTATCTGAAGGACAATTTAAGATTCAACAAAAAATAAAAATAAAACGAACCTCACCAAATATAACATATGCAAGCATTTGGCTATGAATTAGTATTCGGTATTATTGCTGGTAGAACAATTCATGATAAAATATAGAAAGACTTGCACACATACCACTCAATTCTTATGTATTTACATATTTAACACCAAAATATCAATCGTCATGCCGCGTACGCATAAAAAGCGTATTTCACATTTTTAAAGTTAAAATGATGTTATTTCTTATATGACATGAAATATAATATAAATATAAAAAATGATGTCCAAGTGTTAAGGATGTAAATAAATAGGAATTGGGTGATATGTATGTA
>NW_018249404.1:0-354 GCF_001263595.1 Phalaenopsis equestris
GTCACTTGGGGACGATAACGGGGAGCCGTCTGATCGCGCATGTATCGAACGGGTGGAGGAGATCAAGCCGGACAAATTCTTGGTGAGTAAACCGTGGGGCGCGTGGCAGCTGAAGTGGATGGTGGCGACAAACGCAAGTGTGTCGCGTGTGAATTCGGAGCCGACGTAGGTTGAGTTGGCACTGCGTAGGATTAGTAGAAAAATATGGAATTTTGAATTATTTTAAATTCGTGAATTTAAAAAATCCATATCTTTCTCTAGAAAAATCATAAAAATAAAAGAAAAATACCATCTTGCTCAGTGAGCAAATAAAAAAAAAATGGATTAAAGATAAAAATTATTTTAGTATTCCCT
>NW_018249405.1:0-398 GCF_001263595.1 Phalaenopsis equestris
GAGATTATAATCAGCATTGGAATCAAATGTTTAAATGTTAAAAAGTAGTTTTGTGTCAAATAGAATCATACCTATTCTTTATCTTCTTCTGAGTGTATAAAGAATATTAGCTAATCTAAAGTTAAGTTCCTATATCTCAATTTATGTTAGATAGGTTCTAGCCTCTTACCTCTAGTTACCCATTGTGCCCTCTCTATAGGACTAACCGGTCCTTAGGTTCCAAACTCTAGATCACATTGGTTTTGCTTCTAACCTGTCCCCCTAAAATCATCAATTTACGTCTATCAAAACTTTTCTCTTTATCTATTGGCACTAACCCATGAATTACCTTTTCACCCAAGAGATTAATGTGAATCTTACTAGTTAAGGAACACATAGCCCTCCTGAGTCATTATGGA
>NW_018249406.1:0-2248 GCF_001263595.1 Phalaenopsis equestris
AATTTTAAATTAGAAGATTTATGTCCATACCACTAATTCTTATGCATTTACATATTTAACATCTATATTTTAATTTTAAAACGTGATACTTTATCAATATATGAAAAGATGTATTTCATTTTTTAAAATTAAATAATAATATTTTTTATTAGATATGAAAATGTGACTCGTATAAATGCAAAAAAAATAAAATTCAGCTATTACATATTTAAATACATAAGAATTATGTGGTATGTACTCATTTTGTTTTGGGTTATAAAAAAAAAGGGCAGTTGTGATATCGTAATTTGTCTTTTGAGCAATATACTCCCAGATAGGAAAAATTATTACATCAAGAGTCTTGCAGTTTTGCATCAGAGCTCCAATCAGAGTCTGCCACATGTGGAAGCAGTTCTATCTTAGTAGAAAAAAAAAATTAATTTAATTCATGGGTGAACTTGTCTATACACGTGGCAAACCCTGTTTGAAGTCCTTATGTAAAATTGCAACAGGAGTTCTGATGCAAAATTTTTTTCTCAGATAGATAGATTGATCGATAATAAATTTATAAATATGAATTTAATATGTTAATTAGAGCCCGTTTGGGGCAGCTTATTTAGTGCGGTGACGTTTTGAAAACGCACATGATCTGTTTGGGTAAATTGTGCTTTAACAGTTTGTGCGTTTTCAAAATGTTGTAAATAACGTTTTCACACTGCACCGATCTAGGGGCGGTGGTAGCTTTCTGGCTGCGGTCTAGCTTTTCCATAAAAATACAAATTTGTAATAGCTACCCTACCAGCTTATCAGCAGATTATTTTTAATCAGTTTATCGACAAATTATTCAATAAGCTACAACTACCTCAAATAGTCCTTAGTCTTTCTTATCATTATTACAATTATGGGCTTTAACAGGAACTTTATGACCATTTAAGCATAATGATTTATCGTTTATATATATATATATGTGTGTGTGTGTGTGTATGTGTATATATATATATATATATATATGAAAAGGTGAATTAAAGGGCATCAAAAGCTAGGGTTATCTGATTCCTCACAAGACTGCCTCAACAAAGGCATCAAAAGATAACCTGCAGCACCCATGACTAGCATTATACAATGTGCAGCAAATATTCCACCACCTTTGATTCCATCCCAAGTGCCATAAGACTTGGCATGCAATCCATTCTCCAAAGTAAAGCCTCCAGAAGCGGACAGACAAATCACGCAAAGCATCACTTATTGAATCATTATTCGATTCTCTTTGCATTAACTTTTTTATTAAAATAATTTTGATTTCAATAAAATATATTTCAAATCATTTATATTTTAGTTCGGAGTCGTATGCATGATCTCATGAGCCTATAAAGTATACGAGTGAGATGAGTTCATTCCATGTACTATAATTGAAATGTTTATTGGTCAAGACTTCATTGGATAGAAAATTAAAAGTAGAAGGTAAATAAAAAACTAAA
The DNA here is from genome assembly GCF_001263595.1 of Phalaenopsis equestris. Classification (NCBI taxonomy): domain Eukaryota; kingdom Viridiplantae; phylum Streptophyta; class Magnoliopsida; order Asparagales; family Orchidaceae; genus Phalaenopsis; species Phalaenopsis equestris. The sequence continues at coordinate 1,458 of NW_018249406.1, forward strand.
AAAAGGACAATAAATTATTGCACACATTCAAGAATACAATATATGCGCATAAAAAGCATCACGAGTTGACGTTGGTTTAATTCGGTGCGGGCTTTCGGTCAAATCGTGTGATGAGGTGTACTTGATTAGTTCGGTCAAACAAAGGAAAAGTAAATCATTGACCAAGATTCTATGGGGAGGATTGTAGTAATATTTTAACGTGTTTGTAAATAGAGAAGATATTGTAGGACCAATGTGAACTCAAGAGATCAAAGCCCTAGATTGGCAGATTGGATGAATGGCCAAAATCTTTAGCTAACAGAAAATGAATTTTGACATGATGGAAGCTCATTGTTCACAAGCAGCTCACATTTAAATCGTTATTAATACAATCAATATTTTTAACTTCGAGTTATAAATAAGTCAACATAATTTTGTTCAATCGTGTTTCTTCTTTTAGCTCATGCTGTCAGGTGACTCTGTACTTTTTAATATATAAGTGCAGGTTCAAATACAATGGCATGATCGAACACGAACAAAAATATATAAATCTAGCCAAACGCATTATTCACTAGTAATTTTGAACACTAATCAATTTCAAAAAAAAAAAAACAGAACGCGAGCCAAGCCTGAGTTCCATTGCTATTTCTGCAGTATTATTTAAATCATGTTGGCAGAAAAATATGCGTTATAATATGTGGTCTAAAGCAGAGTTTTTCTTATTTTGTATTCATATAAATGAAGTTTTTCACTAATCCGTTTTAAGCCCATCAAAGGTTCAAAATTTAACACTTCATAGAGCATTTTTTTTT
>NW_018249407.1:0-3359 GCF_001263595.1 Phalaenopsis equestris
TTTTTTTTGTTTTAGTTCTCTGTTTTTGTGTTTTTTTAATTTGGATGACAAAGTTATAATAAAGGGGGTCTTAGCGCTTATAAATAGCGGTGTTTTGTGCAAGGGCAGATTTTGAGTTTTAGAATTGCCAGTTTCTTTCTTTTGGGAAGGTTGGTCCCCCTCATCTTCCTTACAGCTGTATCCTGTAGTTGGCCGCCGAAATGGTCTAGCCGTGAGTATTCTTGTGCTTCCTTTACATCGATTAAATTCCTTTTGATGTTCTTTGTCTCCGGAATTCTTCTCAGCATTTCTTAGTTACTGTTTTGCTGAAATTCTACAATCAAAACCGTTTGCCGGTATCATCCATTCTGCTCTATTTAAATTTAGCTTTATAGCCTATGTCGTTACAAAAAACACTGCCATATTTCAACCTAACAAATCCTTGGAATGGGATTTAAAATATTGTATCCAATATCTTTGCGATCAATGACATGTAATCCTAAAGTATCTTTATGGAAGATACTTGGAGCACGTTTTCTTAAGGTCTGTTGTGGATTATTTTTTGTTTTATTTTATTTTTTCTTATTTTTTTTAAAAACATGGCTTAAAACAAAATGAAAATAATTCGACTTATTTTTAAAAACACTAGAAACATTTAAAAGTTATTTTAAGTAACAACTATAACTATCATATATGTTTTATTTTAGATTAAAATATAAACAAAATAAAAAAACATAAACAACAATAATAACAGTGATTTCAAACAACCTCATAGTTTGAAAATTCAAGGTGAGAGAATTCATTGATTACAACAACATACTTTTAGGATGAATGTGAGACAGGCAAGAAGTGCAATTCAAGAAGCAATAGTATCAAGGTTTTACATTATATTGCATATCAAGAGTTTTTCAGTGGAATATGTCTGCAATTCCTGACCATTTCCCTGAAGAGCAGTCTTTGTCAAGATAAACACCACTTATGCACTCTTTATAATACTTTTTTTTTTCATCTAAAAAAAATAAATAAAATAAAATCTTTAGATATTGATCTTTTGAGAACTCTTCATATCATGTAAAGATGCTTTTGTCCGCAGAAAACTTGGCAAAGATTGAGAACTACCGGTATTCTTCATGATGCAGTTCCAAATCCTTCTTATAGAATTGGATATCCAATGCATGTCAAGGTATCCTCATAATTTTCTTGATTACTAAGGCGCCGTTTGAAATCACTTTTCTTTTTTATTTTATGTCACTTTATTTATGTTTTAATTTGAATTAAAACATATTTGATTATGATAATTTTTAAAAACATTTAAAACATATTTTTAGTTTTTAAAAACAAGTTGATTTATTTTTTTTAAAAAAAAATTTAAAAATAATATTAAAAAAATATACTAACCAAACATATTTTTAAAAATATAAGTAAAACTAAAAAAATAGAAATCAAAAGTGACACCAAATAGTCTAACTGAACAGGTTGCTAGGCGGCGCTTCCAGTCCAACACAAGCCCCTCCGCTTTCGGTTGGATATATTGCGGATCTCATAACTTCAGTCCCGCAGCCTGGGGACTTGTCATCCCCCCTTCACCACAGAATGGAGGTTCCGGCCTTCATAACAGCATTCTTTCTGGTTCAAGATTGCGGATATCCAATTATGAGCTCGGCATCATTTTAATTGTCCCCCCGCCCAACTCGACGAGAGGACCTCTCGGAAATTTGCGCAATCTCGATGCTATAAAACTGCCATTTTTCATGCCGGCGCCGAGATACTGTGGAAGTGATAGACCGGCTACAGCAAGCGCCATGCGAGAGGCTATGGCCGAGCGTCTCATTTCTGTGAAGTTTTTGTCGACGGAGCAGGACTTCCAAGAGATGGATGAGGAGGATATTGTTGATGAGGAAATAGTTGGACCATCCGAGTATATTGCAGAAGAAAATGAGGATGAGAAAATCTATGCGGAGATGCTTTGGAGCCAGGTTGATTCTTCTAATGGCTTTTGACTTGGTTGGTACTAGTGTTTCGAGCTAAAGAGGAACTGTTCACGTTATACCTCCAAGTTATAGTCTTATACCCCTTGTAGCGTCCCTGTAACATTCTTGTACCTTCTAGTAAGTTTTTTTCTTCTATTTTTATATATTTGTAGGTTACAAGTAGGTTACAGGGAGGTTATAGTTGGTATAACTTGAATATAACCCTCCAATACCCCTGAATAACCTCCCTGATGTACGTAGCGCTGCTTACATCTTACGCACACAAGTTTTTCTCGACTATGAGAGCTAAATGTGCCAAAAGAAAATTTTAAGTGCTTAATGTTTGTCATGTCATGCCTCTCATATCAGAGGCAACCAAGCTAAAAGAATAGATGCTAAATTTGAATAGGAGAGCAAATAAGCTTGGACTAGATGCGGACTGTTCGATTATGAGGATGACAGAAGTGCGGTGACGTGGATCACATCATTTGTCGAACGCACGGCTTGATATTTCTAATAGAAAATATGAAATAAATTTGATTGTTATTTTCTAATAAAAATAACTTTTAAAATTATATATTATATATACATTTCTTATTTTTTATCATTTTATTATTCGTGTTTATATTTCCCACACAACTTCCCATAACACTTCCGCAGATCAATTTCTTTTTTCAACATAACTGGACGTCTATTAATGCATAATCTTATTTTTATGAATGCTAGCTAATTTAAGCTAAATATAACAAACAATTATTTTATCGGACAATTACAAACTGACCGCTCGAAAACTTGCTATTTACAAATTAACCACCATCTTTCATCTATTTTTCAAATTTTCACACAAATATCAAAATTCTCGATGAAACTTGTTTTATGTATAACTCATATAACAGAAAATTTAGTATCGTGAAATGGAGAGGTATGCCTCCTGAAATGAAAAAAAGTCTCTTGATGTGTTTTTCTTCGCCCTAAATTACACAACAACTTGAAACCTTATTTTTCATTTCTATCAAATTCTCGATATTTTGATTATGGCAATATCAAAATTTGGTAGTTTTAAGAAGTCACCTTGATGACAATATCAAAATTTGGTAGTTTTAAGAAGTCACCTTGCTGCTTAATTTATAAATAACAAAATTTTGGGTGTTTTCTATGTAATTATCCAATATTTTTATTTAATTTAGTCATTTACATTTTATATATTTCAGAATTTCCTTCTATAATCAATTCTCCAAGAAATATTCAACTCTGATTTAATCATAGTCATTATTAACGTATGCGATCAACTTGCACAAACAAACACACATCAACACAAAATCAACTTTTTTTCCCCTGTAAATGAGAAAAATATTACATCCGTCGTTCGCACATATTCGCACATATGAACGACTAACCGTTGGGCTACAA
>NW_018249408.1:0-1039 GCF_001263595.1 Phalaenopsis equestris
TCTATTTCACTCTACCTCCCTCTTTCTTTCTATATTACTCCCCCTTTCTTGCTTTTTCTCCCTCACAATCACTCTCCCTCTTTCTCTCACTCCTCTTTCTCTCTTTCTATATCTTCCTCTATATCACTCTTGATTTCTCTCTCCTTTTCTTTCTCCCCATCTCTCTTCTCTCTCCCTCTCCTTCTCCTTCTCCTTCTCCTTCTCCCTCTTTCTACCCATCACTCCCTCTCCCTCTCACCTCACTCATGCTCCTCCAGCTCAGAGAGAGAAAGAGACTCTCCATCCTTGCATATCTTTCTTTCCCTTGCTATATTATTATATCTCTCTATTCTCATTCTATTTTTCAATCTCACCCCCTTGCACTCTAAATATATATTTTCCCTCCTCCTCTTTCTCTAACTCTCTCCTTTCACTCTCTCTACCTCATTATCTCTCTTTCTATCTCTTTCTCTCTATCTCTTTCTCTCACTCTCTATAGCTTTATATATCTCTCTATCTCCATTTCCTTCTCTAATTATCTCTCTCTCCTATCTCTCACTCACTTTTTCTATTTCTCCACTTTCTAACTCTCTCTCTCCCATCCATCTCTGTCTTACTCCCATTCCCTTTGCCTTGCTCCTTCTGTCCCACTCTCTCTTTCTCACTCACTCTTACTTTTAATATGTCATTCTCTCTCCCCATCTTTCTCTTATTCTCCCTTTCTCTCGTACAGCTCTCTCTCTCTCTATTTCTCTCTAACACTCTTTATTTCTCCTTGATCTATTTCTCTTACTCTCTCTAGAAAGAGATGGAGAAATCAGGTGAGAACAAAAGAGGGAGGGAAAGAAAGAAGAAGGGAGCATCTCCATATTGAGAGGTATTAGGAGAGTGAAAGGTTAATAGATCGATGGCGAGCGGGAGAGAGATCAAGAGAATTAAAGAGAAGGTAGGAGAAGACAAAAAGAGATAATAAGAGAGATAGAGGGAGAGGAAGAGGGAGAAATATGAAGAAGGGAGGGAGGAAAGGGAGGATGGGAGGGTGAAGGAGGGAGAAAGAGAG
>NW_018249408.1:1096-2470 GCF_001263595.1 Phalaenopsis equestris
ACAAAAAGAGATAATAAGAGGGATAGAGAGAGAGGAAGAGGGAGAAATATGAAGAAGGGAGGGAGGAAAGGGAGGATGGGAGGGTGAAGGAGGGAGAATGAGAGTGGGATAGAGGTAGAGGGAGTGATAAAGAGAGACTGTGATAGAGGTAGGGAGAGTGAAAAGAGTATGGGATATAGCAAGAGAGAGGGAGATAGAGAAAATATTGATTTCACCCTTTTCCTCTGCTATCTTGCTTCTCTCAGTCATTCTCTCTGTCTCTCTCTAAAACTATCAAGCTATCTCTCCCACTATCTATTCTCTCTCTCCCTCACTATCTATCTCTATATCTCTCTTTCTCACTCACTTAACTCTTTATCTCTCGCTCTCTCTCACTCTACACACTCCCTCACTCGCTCCTCTATCAATATGCTTCTCCCTCACATTTTCTCTCCCATGCTCCCTCAATCAATATCTCTCACTATTCTCTTGCTTGAATTTTCTTTCTTTTATCTATTACCTTTCTCCTTCTTCCTCAAGCTAATAACCCCTCTTGATCTTCTGATCTCTATCACTCTTTCTCTCTCACTCTCTCTTTCTCTATCTCTCCTCACTCTGCATCTCACGCTCCTTATTTCTCTCTATCACTTATTAGAAGAGATGGGTTTGGATGGAGTGTGAATAAGAGCAAAAGATAAGAAAGAAAGATTTAGAGAGAGAATAGTGAGAGCATGAAAAACTGAGTGAAGTTGTAAGAGAGATAAAGTGCATGCAAGAGAGAGAGAGATAAATAGAGAGAAAGATAGGGGAATGAAGGAGTCAGGGTGAGAGAGTGGAACAGAGAGAGAGATGTGGGGATAGAGGAGATCAGAGAAAGCAAGAGAGATGGTGGAAGGATAGGGGAGAAAGAGGGAGAGAGATAGTGAGAAAGCTGAAGAACGATAGGTTGGGAGAGGGAAGAGAGATAAAAAGAGGAAAAGAAGGAGCGGAAAGAGAGAAGAAAGACAATGAAAGGTTGAGAGAGAATATATACAAAGAAAGGTGAGAGGAGAAAGAGATAGAAAAAAGCGAGTGAGAGACAGAAAGAAGGTGAGAGAGGAAAAAGAGATGTGCATAAAGAGCCCTTCCTCTTCTTTTATCCTCCTCTCACTCTCGTAATCCTTGACTCTCTCCCTCTTCTCTCACTCTCTCTCCTTCTCTGTTATTATCTTTCTCTCATTCACTCTCTCATTGTGACTTCGCTCTCAGAGAATGACAACAAGGTAATGGGAGGGAAATTGATGGAGGGAGGGATATTAAGAAAGAGAGAAAGGGGCAAGAGGAGATGAAAGAAGAAGAGAGTGGGTTATATCCTCTCTTAGTACTTTTTCTCTCACTCGTTCTGACTCACCTTCC
>NW_018249408.1:3933-5332 GCF_001263595.1 Phalaenopsis equestris
AAGATTGAATGAGAGAAAGAAGGAGAGAGCACCAGAGAGAGTGAGAGAGAAAATAAGGGGGGAGAGATATAAAAAGAGAGAAGATGGGAGCATGAGAGAGTAGATAAAGATAGAAAGAAAATAAGGGTGAGAGATTGAAATGAAGCTTGAGAGGGATAGAGAGAGCTTGAGAGAGAAAATAGAAGAAAAGTGGTAGAGAGATAGAGAGTGCTAGAGAGGGATAGGGAATAGAAAAGGATAGATAAGTGTTCCCTCATTCCCTCTTCGATCCTATCTCTCTCACTTTATCTATCTTTATTTCTCTCGCACTCTCTCTTCTATGCCTCTACCCCTCTTACTTTTTTTCTCTCATTCTCTCACTCAATTCCCTTCTCTCCCTCCCTCCTCCCTCTCTTAGTCTCTCCCCTCTACCTTTCTCTCCATCCCTCTCCCCTCTCTCCCCTCTCTCCAACTTGCTTTCTCTCTCTTACTCTACTTCCTTTTCTCTTTATCCCCCTCCCTATCCATCCTTATGCCTCTCTCTCTCCATTATTCCCTCTCCCACCCTCTCTCTCATCTTCTCTCCTCTCTTATCTCTAACTCTCCATCTCTCTACCTTTCTCTCTCTAGCTCTCTCTCACTCACTTTCTCTTTATTTCATTCTATCTCTCTAACAATTTCTCTCTTTCTCACTCACTGACTTACCTCCCCCTTCTTTCTCAATGTCTCTCTATAAATCTCTCTCTATTCTCTCTTGCTCTCTCTCCTTCTGATCATTCTTTGATAAAGAAAGAGCTAAATAATAGAGATATATAGAGAGAGATAGTGACAAGGGTGAGAGGGATAAGAGAGGAGAGAAGATGAGAGAGAGGGTGGGAGAGGGAATAATGGAGAGAGAGAGGCATAAGGATGGATAGGGAGGGGGATAAAGAGAAAAGGAAGTAGAGTAAGAGAGAGAAAGCAAGTTGGAGAGAGGGGAGAGAGGGGAGAGGGATGGAGAGAAAGGTAGAGGGGAGAGACTAAGAGAGGGAGGGAGGGAGAGAGAATGCAAGAGAGAGAAGGAGAGAGTGGGGTGGAGGTAGAGTGAGAAAGTAAGTGAGGGAGAGAAAGAGAAGAGAAGCTTAATGAAGGAGGAAAGGAAAGAGAAGAGTGAGAGAGGATGGGGTATAGGGAGGGTGGGGTAACAAGAGAACAATTTGAGAGAGTAGGGAGAGGGTAAGACAGAGGGTGAGAGAAGAGGGAGACTGATGGAGAATTAGAATGAGATGAGGGGAGGGAGAGAAGGATAGTTATATAGTGGGAGAAGAGAGGAAGTGTGAGAGAGTAAGAGAGTTGCAGAGGGTAGGGACAGTGGGAAGCGAGCAAGAGAGAGAGAGAGGGAGGACCAGAAGAGGGAGGGAGGAGAGAGGAGAGGGAAAGG
>NW_018249408.1:6492-7512 GCF_001263595.1 Phalaenopsis equestris
AGACAGTGAAAGAGAGAGTTTAGGATGAGTAAAGAGACTTGTTGATAGTTTGAAAAAAAGAGAGGGAGGGAGCATGAGAGAGAATGAGTGATAGAGTAAAGATAGAAAGAGATAGCAAAAGTGAGGGAGAGAGTGAGAGCACAAGAGAGAAAGTGAGAGAGAAAGAGTGATAGAGAAAAAATGAGTAAGATAGATTACAAGGGAGATTTGCTGATAGAGAGAGTGGGTCTCTCCGAATTTCACTCTCACTTTTCTTCTCTCTCTCTTACTCAATGTATCACTCTCTTTACTACTCTATTTTTCACTCCTAGTCCCTCTACCTCTCTCAGTTTCCACTTTTCTCCATATCCCTATCTAACTCTCTCTCTTTTCCTCTCTCTCCTTTGCTTGCTCTCTTCTCTCATTCCTTCCATCTCTCTCTAGCTCTTACCTATCCTCTCTGTCTTTCCCACCATCACCCTAATTGTCCCTCTCTCATCAAGTGTGTAGCTTTCTTTTGTACCGCTAATCTGTCTCATAATATTAATCTCTCTCTCTATCTCACTCCCTCTCACCTTTTTTTTGTTTACTCAAATCTCTCTTGCTCTCTCCCACTCTAGAGAAAGTGGTATCTCTCTCTATCTATCCATTCTCTCACTCTCTCCTATATCTTTCACTTTTTTCTCTATATCTCTTTGTCTCTTATTTTCTCTTCCTCCATCTATTACTCTTTTTAGGCTATACTCTTCTCTCTATCTCACAACTCTTTCTATCTCTTGAGAGGAATGAGAAACAGAGTAAGAGAATGAGGAGGGTGGTTCAGAAAAAGAGAGAGATAGCACAAGTGGGATTGAGTAAGAGAGAGAGGGAGATGGGGCGAGAAGGAGATAGAGAGGGAGGGGTGAGAGAGAGAAAAAGAGGGAAGGTAAGAGAGAGCAAGACTGAAAAAGAGAAAGTACATGTTGATAGCACAAGAGTGAGAGAGGGAGAGAGATAGAGAGAGGAAGTATCACTCACATGCTATCTTTGCCTCTCTCTCTC
>NW_018249408.1:7717-8290 GCF_001263595.1 Phalaenopsis equestris
GGAGGGAACTAGACTGAGGCAGAGAGTGCAAGAGAGAGGTGAGAAGGGGGTGTGAAGGAGGAAGAGAATAAAAGATAGACACGAGATATAACTCTCTCGCTCTCACTTTCTCTTATATAACCTCCTTTTTGTTCTCTCCCATCATCTCTTACTCTTTGCTATTCTCTCTATCCCCTTTCTTTCTCTCTAATTCTTTCTCTCACTTGTGCTCTTTAAGGGAGAGATGGAGGACGAGAGTGAGAAGAGAGTTTGAGAGGTTATGGTATTGATGAGACAGAATGAGTGAGGGAATAACATAAAAGTGAAAAAGGAGATAGAGGAAAAGAGCGTGTGAGAGAGAGTGAGAGAGAGATAAAGAAAATGGGGGTGTGCGAGGGAGGAAGGCTTGGAAAGAGTGACTGATAAAGAGACAAATAGATGGAGGAATGAAGGTTAAGATGAATAGAGATAGAGATAGGAAGTAGAGAGAGTGAGAATAATGAAGAGTGAGAGAGAATAAAAGGGAGATAGAATGATCAGAGATATAAAGAAGAGAAAAAGAATAATAAATAAATAGGTAAAAGATATAGAGGT
>NW_018249409.1:0-845 GCF_001263595.1 Phalaenopsis equestris
ACCTCTCAATTCCTTTGAATTTACATATCAAACACCAAAACTTTGCTTTTTTACATCTATACCACCGAAATCTTTTGTATCATCTCAAAAATACCATCAATTTAGTTTTTGAAAAAGTGAAATACAAATTTTCCATGTAAAAATTAAATCACAAGTGCTAGATATGTAAATACATGAGAATTTAGTGAATTGTATATAAATCATACAATGATATAATGCTATTTGAGAGTTCATATAAAGGAGAGAAGTGTTAAGCTACTAGCAAATTGTCTTTATTTTTTCCTTCAAAGAAAATCTAAGTGGAACAACAATTGAAAAAGCACAAGTTTGTCATGTTGAAGATAAAGAGCATATTAATCGAACTTATTTTGTCAACTCTTTCATTAAAAATACAAGTTGGGATTCCTCTTTGTCTAGATCATTCTAAATAAGTTGACAAATGAACATTTTTGTAATGTTAGTAGTAAACTATGCTCAAGTTCTTATTAGTTTTGAAAGAAGGGAGATGACCATGACGAGCTGATTAAGGGGCATGGAGATGAAGTTAAATTGCTAATTATACTTTAAACTCGTGATCAAAATCATTAAATATCAAGTTAATCACTTCAATTTCAATTTGGGACCAAAAAGTATTATATCTCATGTTGATTGGTTATACTGGTTAGCTTCATAATGTATTGAATGTTGGCTGGGTTCATTTTATTAGACTTTCTGACATAATAGTCAGTTACCTAATTTACTCTTTGACACAGGAATATGAACTTGAGACACTTCTATTATTAAAAATGTAGGATGCAGACATACATCAACCATATTATTGTATCAACCATACAGACATACCTAAA
>NW_018249410.1:0-274 GCF_001263595.1 Phalaenopsis equestris
GGAATTAAAGAAAAAATCAAGTTATTAAACATTAATGATACTTAAACTTTTATTTGGCTTTGTTAAAGAAGTTGAATAGTTTTAGCAACTTATAGGAGTATCTATTATATTCTCACGAAGCCCCCTTTGAGGTATGAGATTACTTGGGGGCAACTAATGAGGTAATTTTGAGGGTATTGACATGAGTCAATTTTATGTGTTTTTACCTGCATGTTACTATTCTATTTACCTTCTATTTCTCTTGATGTTGACCTCACTTTTGGTTGAGGTCTAG
>NW_018249411.1:0-504 GCF_001263595.1 Phalaenopsis equestris
TATATATATAGAAAGATAAACATTTAGAAGAAAATAGTTCAATACTTTTAACGCCACGTGTTTGTGCTGAAATACGGTCAAATATCTACCATATTACTTAAAAATAAAAAAAATAATAATTCAAAAATATGAAATTCTAACTCTCATCTTCTCCCAAAAAATGAATAAATAAATTTCATGCTGAAGTATTGCTAATGTCATGTTTGTGTGGGAATTGCTTCGAAAAGGTGGGCCCAGCCCATCAAAGGAAGGTGGGCCACTTAACTTTGCATATTTGCGGCTGGGCTTTTTTATTTTGAATAAAAAGCTGTCATTTATTAATTTTTTTCTTAAAGGGGTGAAATCTTGTGAGCAAACCACTGATAAAAATTAGAAAAAATTATTTTATACGGACACCACATATAGAGATATATGTTATGTCTGATCTTCATTCTTATGTATTTGCATAACTAACACCTAAACATTAATTTTTACAAACATATAACCTCACATATGCAAAATATA
>NW_018249412.1:0-445 GCF_001263595.1 Phalaenopsis equestris
GGAAATATCAAATGTTATTACTTAATACAGTATTTGTCAGAATTGAAATGATAAAATAACTAAAATTTAATGTTATTTATTATTATTAATCATGAACAAATGTTTATGTGGTATCCTTATACATGATGTTGTCTTTATCAATTACACTAGTGTTGGTACAAAGAACATGCATGGAAATGCAACTTAGGAATTAACTTGGTCTATATCATAGCTTGTTGGTAACGGGTAGAGGTGTGTGTGATTATCTTAAAACCAAAAAGTTAATTTCATGAATAAGATTATAGTCAAGGTAGATGTGCTTTATTTTAGATTGTAGCTTGATTCTTAATTATAACAAAAAATATGAAATTTTGGAAATGTTAAATGAAGCACGAAGAGAAGTTTGACCGACTAAAAAAGTTCAATGGTACGAGATACTATGAAAATCAATTCTTGTAGGGGTGCT
>NW_018249413.1:0-321 GCF_001263595.1 Phalaenopsis equestris
GGTTGCGAGCTCGCGGTACAGCAAGTTGTGAATCGTCGAACAGACGAAAAGTCACGTCACGCGAAGAGTAGCTGGGCGCAGGTCCAGGTTCGTGGATTGGGCGAAAGCTCGTGCGGAAGGCAACGGTGCGGTTCGCGGGAGGCAGGCGAACCAGGGTGACGGAATCGCAAGTTCCACGCGCGACTTGAAGGGCTCAGGAGAAAATCGCGAACCAGGGAGCAGGGAGAGATTGGAAAGGAATCAGGAGGGAATATTCCTGTGGAAGGCTACGGAAGGAAATATTCCTTTGGAAGGCTGCGGAAGGAAGGCTTTAATCAAGCT
>NW_018249414.1:0-3769 GCF_001263595.1 Phalaenopsis equestris
ATATATGAAAAAGTAAGTAATTTTTAGGCGTATCACTTAGTACCTAGGCGCATGGCAGATAGAACTACAACAACAATCTCTTCTTTAGAATTAAACAACAAGCCATAGGAATTCAAGATCGTTTGCCTAGTGCAACATAAATCCTCACTTTATCTTTATGTCCTAGGATTTCGAGGTTGTCGTTCATTGTGACATAATTCCTCCCATATTCCAGACTATTTGTATATTATGTCATATAAATGTAAGCCCTAAATAATAATAATTGGCAAAATGAAACACTTGATAATATTATTCTCAAAATTTAAGCCAAACCATTTGATATATTGGGAAGTAATTGAGGTTCCCCTCAGGATATGTGATAACCCCTAGTTTCTCCCTTTGGGTTCAAAAATAAAGTTCCAAATTTGAGTCCTTCCCATTTAACACTCCTTGGTCTGATCTTTGAAAAGTCCTATCCTTTGAAATTCTTGAAAATAATACTTTGTGATCTAAATTGAGAGTTTTGTTTGGAGACATCGCTCATTTAAGATGTAGTTAAATATAGGGGCTTGCCCTTATAAGAAATTTTAAGAGCCAAGCCTAATAAAAACTCTGTCTAATTATTTTTATTAGATAGAGGAATTTTTTGGTCAACATAAATGGTTTTTCATACTAAAACGGATGTCATAAATTCTTTAGTTTATTTAATCAAGCCACATAAGTAAGTGACAAGTCTATTCCTTAGGATATATGCATCACTTATGGTGTTGTGCTTGTTTATTTAAATTATTTTTTGTATGGGATCAGTTCGGTCTCATATTGTCAAAATTAAAATCTTATTTTTCAAAATTATAATATATATTTATATAAATTGGAAATATTTTTTTGATATGGCGACCGAAAATTATGTTTCACAATAGATTATAACTTAATAATTGGCCAGATCGATTAAGTAAATGAAGTTCAAAGTTTGAATCATCACAATTATGAAATCAAAACCACTTTTAAACAATTTCAATTCTTCACATGATTCTTTCTCATTGTAGGGAGAAAGACAAAGTAAACTACGCAGATTTTAAGAGGAAGATATAACAAAACATGGATTTATATTTAAAAACAAGTTTACATAACAAGAATAAGTAAAACAAGTAAAAGTACAAACTACTTATCTTAATCTCCTTCCCAAGAAAATCCATTGAAGATCTTTTGATTCACTTTCTCTCCTTACAATATCACTCAATTCTCTCTTAGAAATGTAATGAAGAAGAAATCTCTCACTTCCCATGTTCTCTTACAATTGTAAGGGACTATCTTCTCTTTCACTCTTCTTCACTTACTCGTCTCCTCTTCTTCTTCTTTTTTCTCCTTTTCTTTTATAAAATCTATCTTATATTATATTTGGCCCAATTTCCAAGATTCACCTCAGTCTCCCTTTCAAAATCCATCCAAATCAATGAATTAAGGAAGAAAACTGCTTCTGACACCTAGGCTCCTGGTCAACTTTTACGAAATGACCAATTTTTTACTCTAAATTCCTTCCTTATTGCTTCTTCGGATCCAATTGCTCAACTTATTGTACCTACAATAAGAACATATAAATACCTGTACCTACAATAAGAACATAGAAATACCTTCCATTAAATCAAAATATCACTAAAAATAGGCATTAAATGTGCATATAAAACTAGCATATTTTTAGCCATGTCATATTTGCACTTAATATGCAAATTATGAGCTTAATAAACTCTCTCCCAAGTACTTCCTCTTATTCTTCTCTAACTTCCCAAACCTAAAACTTTCCTAGATGAAAAAAGAAATGCAAGATGAAGCATTTCAATTTTACCTTAGAGAGATGATTTTTACACTACAATGCCTCTAGATTAAGCACAAATGCAAGGGAGATGGAAGCCTTTAGTATCACCCTTAGAACAGTCAAGGAGGAGCTCGTACAAGAATGACCTACACTAGGGTGGTTTAGGCAGTTTTGTCTATTGAATCACTAAGAATATTGATTTTGGAAAATATAAAAGGGAGATGGAAGCCTTTAGTATCACCCTTAGAACAGTCAAGGAGGAGCTCGTACAAGAATGACCTACACTAGGGTGGTTTAGGCAGTTTTGTCACCAAGGTAGAATTGGTACCTAAGGGCCATGGTAGTAGTGCCAAGAAGAGCACCTTGGAAAAGGTCTACTGGTGCCTAGGGGTCGGCACACTAATGGTATTTGTTTCTTTTTGCACGACCCAAATTTGGTCCTGACCATTTAAATTCAATGATTTGATCCTCCCCCAAGCCATTAATCACACTAATAAACACAAAAATAATAATAATAAATGAGGTTAATTCTTCATCCTTCTCATCACATCTCCCTTCATTGGCTATCAGATGTTTATAAATAATTTTCCTAAGGGCTATCCTTTCTACAAGACTATTCCTACTATATTGGCTTATGTGTTGCCAATCTTAGGTATATCCTTGTCTTATAAGTTGTACACCACTAACAGTTCAAATGAAAAGGTACTCCACATACTTCTCAAATGGCTGGTTTATTGAAATAACTAAATAGAATAACCAAGTCAAAATAGGAGATAAAGAGTTGACATAAATCTATCCTATGTCTAAACTCAACATGGCTCTGGTAAATCTTTATGTTCGATTGAGAATTAAGATGTAGACGATTTGGTTGATCCTACTACTCCAAGAGAACATACATAATTCTAGTCATAAATAAAAAAAATAAGAATCACTTCCCTCAAACCACACTAAAAACCACAATAAATGCAAAAACTAACATCAGTTACCTCTCAAGAAGGGCTTGGTTTATTTAGTCAGCCCGACGAATCCAAAATTTACTCTGGTTGACTCAACATTAAGACCTCATTAGCTCTAGGTCTTTCACTACCTAGGTAAGGTCTAAATCTTTGTCCATTCAATTAAAATATTCTACCACTCTTATGATCTTTAATATCAATAGCTCAAAAGGGATTCAATTCAATATCAATATTCAACCCCCCAGACTTAAGTTTTCCAGAAAATCATTTCAATCATATATTGCATAGTAAATCCTCTTGCCTAGGCCAAAAAATATCTCTTAAGAATCTTTTGATCGTGCCTCTTTTTCATTTTCTCTTTATAAATTTTCATATTTTCAAAAATTTCTTGTCTAATTTCCTCATGTTCATTTGATTACAATAATTTCATCTCATTAGCTTCTTTCAAATTGTAATTGAACTCCTTGTTGACCACAATTTTTGTTGAGGTTTAGTTTTTTCCTCTTTAGTAGCCTAGGGTCTACCCATAGGACTTTTCATGTTGACTATTCCTAGAAAACTAGACATGGAACCCTCACCACTAGAAATTCCAAACTTTTCTCTACTCAGCTTGAAGTTCCACATATTGGTCTCAACTTTTAAGTACTTAGTAGGTGGGGTCACTGTGGGGGAAACTCAGGATGAGTCACCCTTAGGACTGCTGGACCTTAGGGTTGGCCTTGGGTGTGGTTTTGGAGCTAAGGCACTCACTACACTCATCTACACCCCCATTCACTCACAACCCTGAGCTCAAATTTCTAACCTAGATCCCTTGATCTTTTGGGATACTCATGTAGATGGTCCCCTAAACCTGCTACCCCTAGAGCTATGGTTTGACTAAGACCACTATGTAGAGGACCCAAAATGGGGTTCTCTTTGGTCCATGGCTTATTGGTGATGATTGGTACCTCAACTCTACCAAAATACCCATCTTGGCCTTTTACCCCTAAAACACCCCCTAATTACCAAAATACCCCTCTTA
>NW_018249415.1:0-431 GCF_001263595.1 Phalaenopsis equestris
TGTAAAGTTGATTCCTTGAATTCAGCAGCCCACCTGAAAAAAGCTATATTTTTCTTCTGATATATTTATGGGACACTTATAAAATCTTCTTATGGCATGCTTCTAATCGTTATGTAAATACACAAGACTATAATCCAGAGCTATAATCCAGAGTTGCAGTGTTTGACTCTAGAGGCAGTAGAATTCATTGAACTCATATTTCTTGATATTTCAAAATTTAATACATAAAATGAACTTCTATTTATATTACAATGAGAAAGTTGCAAAAAAAAAAATTAAATAAAAAAAATTAATAAAAATGCAATGATAAAATTAAAAAAAAATTGTTCTTAACAGTAAAAATAAATTAGTAAATATTTTGGCATTAAAAGAAGACAGAGGACCGAGAAATGAAGAGATTTTGGTTACATTTTATTAATTTATACAGAACA
>NW_018249416.1:0-574 GCF_001263595.1 Phalaenopsis equestris
GTGTGTGCGCGCGTGTGAGCGTGAGCGCTCGCACTGCCTCCAGCCATAATATGGTAGAGCAGCTTTTTTGAAGGTTGTAAGTCCCTTTAGGTCACAAGTTCGAATCCCCTCTGATTAATTTGTCAGTAGTGAAGACGGTCCTCAAATAGTTAGGCACATGAGGGTGACTGGAGGCTCATATAATAGCCTCCTACCATTACTTTTTTAATATATATATATCTGTTTGTGTGTGTGTGTGTACGCGCGCGCATGTTGGGTGTTGGTTGGCGGGGTTCACGGGTTCGATTCGGGGGGGACCCACACTGTGTACCCTAGCATGCTGTTTGACATCCATGGTATAATTTCCCTTAAATCGGAGCTACGAACCCCCTATGGCACAGTTGAACTTGAGGAGTTGGCACTTGAATTATTAGACTCATTAGAGGTGGTTGGAAACTAATGCAATAACTTCTAACTAATACTTTTGATATATATATATATATATATATACATACATAATTAACAATTCAATATTTTAATCACATCATAATTAACACCGCCGTTGCCGGTCCCAAGCCCGGATGCGAAAAATGGA
>NW_018249417.1:0-826 GCF_001263595.1 Phalaenopsis equestris
ACTTAAGTTGACATTCAAGTATTTTAATACATGAACCATATATTCATATAGTATTGGCTCTATATTTGATTTAGGTATAGAAAAATAATTGAACAAATGTATAGTAATAAGCCAACTAAGAATAACATATGAGGTTGTAAGCTCTGCATTAATTGACTCTCTAATACTGACGTAGCTACACCTGAATTTTATGCTAAATGACTGAAAGGCTGTGACTTATCATAACATATAAGTATGAGTAAAAGCCACGATGTATTGATGGTTAATGTATCATAAATAGTTTAAGTCTTAAAGTTGAAGGGATTATTTTTGAGTAATTTTTGTTGGCTACTATCAAACATAATTACAACCATATTAGCTACAGTTTATGAGAACTGATTAATAAAAATATGAATATTAATTTATATTCACTAATACTAATCTTGATATTAATGAATCATACTATTTGTGTATGTTATTTCATCTTGTTATGTTTTTTTTTCCCTCATAGCTCTCATTATTTTATCGTAAGCTTTACATGATATTGTAGCTATTAGCGTGAATTATTTCATAAAATATAAGCATAGGGCCGAACCCAAATATTCCAAGCCCTATTATAAAGTCATTAAATAAAAATTAATTCAACCAAGTTAAATATTTAAAGATAGGTGCAATGAAAAAAGTGTTTTTTAACAGTATTAGTTATAACTTCATTCTATCTTTCTAAAGATGAGCAATCCAACTTAGCTTTATAAGATTCTTCTTACATACCACACAAATCTTATGTATTTGCATATCTAACACTTATATTCCGCATTTTATATTTATACCTCCCAAATCTATCACA
>NW_018249418.1:0-801 GCF_001263595.1 Phalaenopsis equestris
TGACTATCTTCAATGTGTTCATCATCCTAACAATGCCTAAGGAGTGTTAATTTCAAGCAACCGCCGCCAATGCGCTCCATGTCGAGCGCTCGCAATTTGAATAAGTTCGAGGCCTTCCACACACATCACACCACAACTCGTATTTTGTTGAATAACTCATTCAAGATAACAAATTGAGACAGTTTATGCTCCTCGAACAAAAATGATGAACTCTTAAGGTGCTCCATACAAATGTAAGAACAACTCAAACATAATTCATGCTTCACAATAAAGAAGCAATTCTAACAATTCCTATAGCAAATCAAAATGATTGAATGATCAAGTCTAATTCCTATTATTCAACAAAATTATTTGTAGCTGGCATATTTGCAATACAACCATGCTGTTGAGTCGCATCTCCTTTACAAATCTTTAGTGGGATCAAATGTCAAACAGTTGTCGCGCAAAATCCAAAGGGGCCATGCCAAAAATTTAACAAAGCCGGAATCACACCTTTAGGTAACAAAGCACAGATCCCATAAGAGAACCCAGCACTCCAAAGAAGGCTAAGAACCTGCATTTGTATATTCCCTGCCAGCAAAAAAATATGTCAGACCATGATACCAGTGCAAGAAGGACATAATGCGATGAGAAACTGAAAACCTTCTCGATGAGCTCCTCCCATTGCAGCGAATCCTCCGCACTTGAGCTTCCTGTATCGGCTCTAAGTGCGGAAGCGACGGGAGGAGGAGAAGAGAGACTGGTGTTGAAGATAGCCGGCGGGGACGCGGGCGGCTGCCGGCGACGGGGAAGGGGGCGGGG
>NW_018249418.1:4826-6156 GCF_001263595.1 Phalaenopsis equestris
TATATAGCAAAATGAGTACTTAAATGTGATAGTACCTTCTTATTTTTCATTTAATTTTCGACTAATATACTACACATTCAAACACCAAGCTGTTCAAAGTTACAAAAATGGTGCTAATGCAAGCCATCACATGAGAATGGGAGAATTGAGTGAGCCTAGCATGATGGCAATAGGGAGTGATTTTGAGAATGACTCTTAAATTGAAGCTAGCTGTCTCATTATAACTTAATTTTAAAATAATCAGAGACTATTTTGACACTTATATAAACTCGAAGATTAAAATTACCTCACGAAAATAATAAGAAACTCTTTTGACACTTTAATCAAACTCTTATATATTTATATTCTAGCAATATTTTCATATTTTGATATATAAACACTTTGTTTTTATAAATTTATACATAAAAATAGTTTTATATTTTATTTTTTTAAAGTATATATATATATATATATATATAGTTATAAGCGGAATTATTAAATCCACGTGTCCATATTGCAATGACGTGAGACTGAATATTTATTTGCAAGAAATAAATAAAACATGCCGTGCTGTAAAGTACTTGCTACGTGTTGTTAATAAGTTCATGACCATACGCATTGAATGTTGCATGGCGAGACATATAATACAATATATAATATAATAGCGTCCATAGCACTTTTATAATTATATTTGATTTATCCTTTTTTGTTATGTGTAATATTATATTCGTTGGACAATTTATAGTGCTTTTTTGTAAGATTTGAATACATATAACATAATTATTTTGTATTAATGTATCTACATTTTAAACTTAATTTTTGCATTTATAACACTTAATGTTTGTTTCATTTTTAAAAATTAATGATGATAATATCTTTAATGTTACAGTGCCAGTTTTTTAGTATTAAAAATTAAGTGGTAGATGATATAATATCATTAAGTCGAAAAATATTCCATAAGAACATCGTATGCAGAGAGTGTTCGATCTTTACCGTCCATGACAACAAATTTTTTTTTAAAAAAAATCAAAATAGGGTCTACCGTCATATATTTTTACTGTGATGGACGATGGATAGTGGACGCTGTATGCATTGTTCATATGGAATAATTTCTCCATTAAGACAACGTGTAGGTAGGGGTGTAAACGAGCCGAAAACGAGCAAGCCCAGGCTTAGCTCATGTTCGGCTCGTTTATATTTCGACCTCAAAAAGTGTGTCCGTGTTCGACTCGTTTGCTTAGCGAGCTGAACACGAGCCATTCACGAAAAAAGAGTTGTTTTGACAACCCTAATCACATACCCATAAGATGCTAAGAAATGGGGCAAGATTTAAAACATCATTTGAATCTAA
>NW_018249419.1:0-3102 GCF_001263595.1 Phalaenopsis equestris
GCACTTAGTGAGGAGGGTAGTGCTATAATTCAGAAAAAGCTTACTAAAAAGCTTAAAAGTCCTTGTAGCTTTACAATTCCATGTATAATAGGAGACAAATTTTATGGGAAAGCTTTACGTGATTTAGGAGCAAGCATCGACCTTAAGTCATTATCAATATTTAAAAGATTAGCATTAGGAGAAATAACCCCTACTATTGTAACTGTGTTGTTAGTAGATCGTTCAATAGCCTATCTTAAAGAAGTTATAGAAGATATCCTAGTGAAAGTAGATCAATTTATCTTTCCTGTTGATTTCATTAGGTTGGACATGAAGGAAGATAAAGAGATACCTATCATTTTTTTAGAGATTTGCAGACCTTTTCTCACCACATGAAGAGTAATGATAGATGTGCAGAAAGGATAATTAACTATGAGCGTCAATGATCAAACAACTACATTTTAAGTTTTCAAATCAATGAAATACCCCGCAAAAGGTAAAGATGATGAATGTCATAGAATGGATCTTATAAGATAATTAAGTGAATATCATTTCAAAACAACTTATGAAGAGAAATCTAAGATGAAAGAGTTGAAACATGAGCAAGAAGAGGAATTGGATCAATATGAAGATTTTATAAGGAAGAATCAAATTATGTTCAAGAAAGTTTTGAAGTTTTGGAAACAATAGAAAAAGATACATTATTTTGTCCATCAATTGAAAAACCTCCTGAAATTGAGTTGAAGTTGCTTCTTGAACATTTGAAGTATGTATTTTAAGGTTATTCCTCTACATTACCTATTATAATTTCCTCATACTTAACTATATATGAAGAAGATAGTTTGATGAAAATTTTAAAGAGTTATAAGAAAGCCTTTGGATGGACAATTGTTGATAGAAAAGGAATTAGTCCTTCAATTTGTATGCATAGAGTTCAAATGGATGAGACTGCAAATGCAGGGCTGGCCCTCAAAGGAGATTTAATCCTATTATGAAAGAAGTTGTTAAGAAAGAAATTTTAAAGTGGTTAGATGCTGGAATTATTTATTCTATTTCAGATAGTGCATGGGTTTTGTGTTCTTAAGAAAGGAGTAGTGAATGTGACTCTGAGTGAATGTAATGAGTTAATACCAACAAGATAAGTCACAGGTTCGAAAATATGCATTGACTATAGAAAATTAAATCTCGCGAGTAGGAATGATCATTTCCCACTAATTTTTCTAGATCAGATGTTGGATAGACTAATTGAGCCTAAATATTTTTATTTTGTAAATGTAAATACTTGTTATCACCAAAACAAATAGCTGTTGAGGATCAAGAGAAAACAACTTTTACCAGTCCTTATGATACATTTGCTTTTAGAAGAATGCCCTTTGGTTTATGTAATATACCTGCTACATTTCAAAGATGCATGATGGGTATTTTTTTAGATTTAATTAAAAAAGGGATTGAAATTCTTATGGATGATTTTTCAGTATTTTAAACTTCATTTAACTCATATTTAGAACGTCTATCAAAAGTTCTAAAGTGTTGTGAAGAAAGAATTTTAGTCCTTAATTGGGGAAAATGTCAATTTATCGTTGTAGGAGGAATAGTTTTGGGACATCAAATTACAAAAAATGATATGGAAGTAGACCCTGCAAAAATTCAAGTGATCCCTAATTTACTTCACCCAATAAGTGTGAATAAAATTAGGAGTTTTTTGGGATATGCTGGATTCTACATACGGTATATTAAAGACATTTCAAAAATTGCTAATCCTCTATGCCATTTATTTGAAAAAAATGGTAATTTTAAATTTTGATAAAGAGCGTCTAGAAGCTTTTGAATTATTAAAAGAAAAATTAATCACTGCAATAATTATTTTTTCACCATATTGGGAAAACATTTTGAATTAATGTGCGATGCTAGATGTTATGCTATTGAAGTTATTTTAGGACTGAAGCATATGCTAGCAGAACTCTTAATGAAGCTTGTTGACCTCATTTTTGGTTGAGGTCTAGTTTTCCTCTTTAGTAGCCTAAGGTCTACCCATAGGACTTCCTGTTGACCCTGTTGACTATTCCTAGAAAAACCTATTCCTAGAAAACTAGAAAAGGAACTTTTATCATTAGAAATTCTAAACTACTCTTTACTCAACTTGAAGTTCTACATAGTGGTCCTAACCTCTAGCCAACTTAGTATGTGGGGTTATTGTGGGGGAGCTCAAGAAGAGTTCTTATGAGACTGTTGGACCTTAGGGTTGGCCCTGGGTGTTGGTTTAGAGTTAAGGCACTCACCAGCAATCACCTCACTCACAACCACTCACAAACACAAACCAAAATTTCTTGACTTTGGTCCCTTGATACTTTTGGGATACTCATGTAGATGGTCCCCTAAACCTACTGGTCCTATGCTACGGTTTAGCTAAGACTAGTACATAGAGGACTCAAAATGGGGTTTCCATTGGTCTATGACTTATTTATGGTGGTTGACACCCCAACTCTACCAAAATGCCCAACTTAGCATTTTGCCCCTAAACTCCCCCAAATTACCTAGATACCCTTGGGACCCTAAATTTGCACAAAATTTCCAAATTTACCCAAAATACCCAAATTTGTTCAGAAATTATTTTAAACCTTTTGAAAACACCAAAATTACCGAATATCACAAAAAATTGCCACATTACCAAAATGCACCTCCATAGCCTAAAATTCCAAAAATTCAAAAAAAAATCCTAAAAATTTACAAAATATTCCAAATATTTCCAATTTCACTTTTCTCAATTACCACATGACCCAATTTGGCCATTTTGACCATTTTGACCAAAAACCCTAAAACTGCCTTTAAAGTCCCAATCTCCCCAAATCCACTTCAAATTTTGATCAAATTAGTCTCATTTTCCCCCAATTTCAATCATAAACTCAATTTCACCTTTCATATGACCAATATAAACCAAATACAATCTCAATTGGCCCATGCTTTGAGCCCAATTTTGGCCACATGATTTAATCTCACCCAATTAAACTCATAGCCCACTCAATTTGTCATAATTCATGTTGTAAACTCTTCATAATATTCCTAAACATCAAATATTCCTAAACATCAGACTTGGTAAAGCCTCAATTTCATTTAATTTCAACC
>NW_018249419.1:3151-9436 GCF_001263595.1 Phalaenopsis equestris
TCTCCAAAATTCTAGAAATTTTCCCCAAATTGGTCATGTCTCAAAATTCCACAAAATTGATTGCCTTAGCCCCAAAATTTCTATTCCATTCCTTCATGGAAAATGTTTATAACCTCTCCCTTGATTATTTGGACCATTCAATTGAGTAAAATTACAAGCCTAGCCCAATATATACCAAAGTCTAGCCCAACATGCCCAAATTAACTAAATTTCAAAAACCCTCCAAATTGACCCTCCAATTGAACTCAAAATCATTTCAATCCTTCATAAAAAAATATTCATTAAAATCATCTACACAATTTTAATCAATCAATTGGGCTCAAGGTCATAGCTAGCCAAGCCCAAACCCAAGTTTTGGTCATTTGAACCCACATTGGACCCTTGCACTAAAATTAGCTTAACCACCCCAAAGCCACAAAATTGATAACTCCACAGTCATTAGTTGGACCCCAGTGACCAGTCTAAACTCTATAAAATCACCTAAGCTAAGCCATGGAATAAAGGTACCCTAAATTATGGGATTTCATTCCATATTTGCTTAATCTTAAGATCCTTTTGCCAAAATAAAGCCCAAACCCATTTACTTATTATGACAGATTCCTCTGAGGTCCTGAGACCTCTGGCCACCTCCCCTGGCCTGGCCAACCAGCCTAGTGGCCGGTAAAAACCAAAACCGTGAGCCACCCCCATGGAATCAAAACCATTTCAAACCTAGAGGCCACCTCATCCAAATTAAATGTTAGAGCCTCTGTGCCCTCCACTTAAGCATTACTCTTCACCCCCTCATTGGCCATGGCAGCAAGCCTTAAGACATTTTTATAAAAAGCTCACCTCCGTGGACATTGAGGGAGTACTAAAAATTTCTCAGAGAGACCCATCCAAATTTCTCCCAAAGACTCTTTCAGACCTCCTCAGCTCAAGCCACCCCCATTGATTCCCACTGTGGAAGCTCAATTCTGAGTTCAAACTTTTGTAAAAAGCCAGGACAGTCCTCACCATACCTACACAGTCCATAAAATTTAAATTAAATTCACCCACACCTTCGCCATAATGAAAGAAGGAGAAACCCCATCAAATTTCCCTTCCATAAAGACCCTAGCATAGCTCTAGACCAACACTTAAAATCGAGCTTGGTCGAATTCATACCTAGATCTTTCACCACAACAAGAGGCTTAATCCCTAGCCTCCTTGGACCCCCAAGAATGTGACAAGAACCTCTGATTGAAGCTTCACTTCTTAGAGAAAAGGTATTGAACTTCTTCTCCTCCCAAGGCTATTTTGATTCTCCATTTGATTAGGCTTAATTTAATTGCATGATTACTGTAAGGATGTGTTTGTCTCACTTAGACGAGTTCATAGGATCAAACCCCATGATATTTCTTGAATGTAGAGGGAGATCTTAAGGTTTTAGTGTGGATGATTCTCGGGTTAGCCTATTTGAGAACGATGGCGGGGAGCCATTTGATTGCGCGTTTATCTCATCAACGAACGAGATGAAGTCGGACAACGCTTCGGTTCATAAAGCACGGGCCGAGTTAGCAGATACGTGGATGGTGACATCCAACCAAAGTGAGCCACATGTGTTTTCGGAGATGCCTAGGATCTAGTCAGCGCCGCAGGTTTAAATAGATAAATTGGGATTTAAATAATTTAAAAAATGCTCCCTAACTTCATAAATCCGTATCTTTGTTTAGAAAATTCACAAAAATAAAGTAAAAATATCCACATGCTCGCTGAACAGAGGAAAACAATGTTAAAATAATTTGAAGTCCATTTGATGCATGTTTTATTTTTAATTAATTAAATACTATTTTGAGTCTTTTGATTCTCCATGCATGTTTACATTTCACTATGACTGAAATTTTAGCATGTTGTTTCCTCTGTCTTAGAGAACATTCCCTGATTTTTCTAAAGTCAAAAAAGATCTCTAGACCGAGATCCACATTTTTCAAGTTTAGGTTTATTATTTGCATAAAGTAATCATAATAATTAGTAAATTGCTTAGAAAATTCCAAGAAAATTTTGGAAGGTTTGCTATGACTAAATAAACCCTTGGAAAATATTTCATGGGTTAAGTCATTAAGAATGCACCTAATTTCCACCAACTCTAAAAGATAAAGAAAATTAATTTTGTGTAACACAAATATCTAAATGACTTGATTTTTAATCTCCACTAAGATTCAATGTTAAGAGAACTCCCTATAAAAAATTCATAATATTTGGAGCTTATTTAATAACTCAAATTAATTTTTCAAGTAAAATGAAATTTTTGGTATTAAAATAATTTTTAATAATTAAAATATAACTTTAAGAAATTATAAAAATTGGTTTTTGGAGTTCTCTATGATCAGAGAAATTTTCTAAAAATAAATTTGAAATTAAAATAAAATTTTCATTTTCAAGCCTATTTTTAATATTTATATAATTAAAAAATGATAAAAATCACAAAAATAATAAAATTAATGGAAATGTTCTAAAATATTTTCTAAGCACTTATGAAAAATTGAAATACTTTTTCTAATTTTCTAAGTGAAGATTTTGAATTTTGAAGCATAGAATAATTTTTAAAGGCTAAAAGTGGATTTTCACTAAAATGATTCTAAAAATTCAAAGAAAAATTAAAAAAAAATGTGAAATTTGTTTCTTTACGTCCCTTGAAATTAGAGAGATTTAATAAAAATATAAAACTATTTTCCACGCTTAAAATATTTATATATAATAAATACTCCAGAACTTAAAATAACTCTTAAAATTCAAATATAATTCAATAAATCTTGAAATTTGGTCCCAATGCTTCCCTGGTCCAAGTCTATCTCCAGTAAAAACTTCAAGGGATTTGGATTTGCCTTGGTCATGTTATGGAATTTTCTTTGAAAAATTAAATTTTTACATTAAAATAAATATGTAAATTAAATTAAATTTTGAAAAATAACATTTAGTGCTCTTATGTCTTAATTGACCCATGAGTTAGGTGGGATGAAAACTCCAAAGTCATTTGGATTAAATTTGATAAATTATGAAGTGATGGAGCCTTAGGGTCAAAAATGTAATTTTGAAAATTTAGCCTTAATTAATATTTAGGCTTAATTCCAAAATGGGAAATGGGTAACCTTTGATCCTAATTAGCATATTTGGATGATTGAAACCTAAAGGGATTAATTGGTAGAAATCAATATCACTTTTGTTAATTAAAAGATAAATACTTTCCTTAAATTAATAAAATTTTGAAGTCTAGTCAAATAAATGATCCTAGACTTAGGGGTATAGTTTTGGGTGTTAATAACTCACTAATCAAATACCCTTATTTGATGTTCAAATGAATTTCAAAAATGTATTATCCTTGCTTAAAATTCAATGACTTCCAAAATATATACTGAGACATCCACTAAAACCTTATGGGCTTAGTTGTTACCTAAGCTAAATCAAATATGATTAAATGAGGATTATAAAAGTGAACATAATTAAAATTTAACATCTTAAAACTTAATTTTTCAAATTTAAAATATTTTGTAATTAATAAATACTCCAGAAATTGAAATGATTCTAACAATTAAAATAAAACTAAAAAAATCTTGAAATTTCGTTCCAATGGTTCTCTAGCCCAAGTATACCTCAAGTAAAAATTTCAAGTGATTAGGCTTTGCCTTAGTCAAGTTATAAAATTTACTTTGAAAAATCCTATTTTTGCAAAAAAATAAATATGTAAATTAAATTTAAATTTGAAATATCACATGTTTTCCTCTGATGTCTTAATTGACCCATAAGTGAGGTGGGACAGAAATTCCAAAGTCAATTGAATTAAATTTGATAAATTATGAAGTGATAGAGCCTTAGGGGAAAAAGTGTAATTTCATAAATTAAGTCTTAATTAACATTTATGCTTAATTCAAGAAAGGGAAATGGGTAATCCTTGATCCTAATTAGCATATTTGGATGATTGAAACCTAAAGGGATTAATTGGTAGAAATCAATATCACTTTTGTTAATTAAAAGATAAATACTTTCCTTAAATTAATAAAATTTTGAAGTCTAGTCAAATAAATGATCCTAGACTTAGGGGTATAGTTTTGGGTGTTAATAACTCACTAATCAAATACCCTTATTTGATGTTCAAATGAATTTCAAAAATGTATTATCCTTGCTTAAAATTCAATGACTTCCAAAATATATACTGAGACATCCACTAAAACCTTATGGGCTTAGTTGTTACCTAAGCTAAATCAAATATGATTAAATGAGGATTATAAAAGTGAACATAATTAAAATTTAACATCTTTAAAACACTACAAGCCCAAATTAAAAACTTGGCTGAGCGCCTTGATAACATTAACTTGCCTCTTTTAAGGGTCTTCACCCACATAATTTACAAATTAAATGATCAGTGATAATTACCTTACTAATACGGATAATTGAAACATCAACATTCACTGAGCATTATAAGTATGTATAAAATGGGTTAATGAGTAACATAGTAAGTTTAAATAAGCTCGAGACTTTTCATCAGACGGTGAGAGGGAAGCATGAACATGCTTCTTCCTCTAGACCTGTTTGATACCTCGGAGGTCTACTAAACTTAGTATGTTTTGCTTAACAAAAATCATCCTTAATTAAATTAATAGGGACTCACCAAGATATGACCTAGGTTTAGGTAGGTCGCTAAAACCTTACTTTTTTCTCTTTACATAAAATGCCCTAACATGCATTTTGAATTTCAAGTGGTGGAACAAGAAGTCTTGTCAGGTACGCTTTTATAGTTTACAACATTGTCTTTTCTTAAGCTTTCCACATTGTGCTTACATACTTGCATGTATAAACAAAACACAAACTTGCGTGCTAAACAACGATGTCACCCTGCATGAAAACTAAAATTGTCAGGATAGCTACAAAACTAAAAGCAAAACCAAAATTAAAATCAACCAAGATAAAATTCACTGCGACAACATTCAAAATATAAAACAACTCAATATTTAATCACAAACATCACACAAAACAACAACTACAACTGAAATAAGCCGTCTCTATCGGAAGATCGGGAATCCCTCGAAGGAGGAAACCTACGGTTATTAACAAGGCTTCCCATGGTCTAAATGAAATTATGGAACTCATTAAGTTGAGTTAGTTAATTCATTTGGACTAAGTGAATCCAATAGAAAATAGTGGTGCCGGAATGAGGGAATTGTAGGATCCTTACCGGTGTCGCTCAAATCAACTTTGACATCCTCCATAACATTTAAGGAACTTCAACCATTGGGCCATCTGATTTGACATCATAACTTGACACCCTAAAAAACTTAAACTCGTCACGACAAGGAGCTTGGAGCTAGCACGGTGGGCAGCACGGCCATCTTCAACAGCAGAACATGTATACACCAGCTAAACCATTCATTCCTTAGAATTAAATAACATGTCATTGGATTTCGAGGTTGTCTGCCTAGTGCAACTTAAATCCTCAACTCATCTTTAGGCCTTTGTATAGTTATGTTGTGCAATCTAAGCCCTAACTTGCTTTAGGATTATGAGGTTGTTTTCTGTCACGATCTAAATCCTCACATCTTCCAGACTCCTTGTATGATCGTTTCACACAAATGTAAGCCCTAAAAAATAAAATTTACTGGATGAAATACTTAAATAACATCTCCTCAAAGCTGAAGCCAAATAATAGGATAGCTTGGGAAGTCACAGAGGCTCTCCTCCGGATCCATGTGATCCCCTAATTCTTCCTCCTTTGGATTCGAACAACAAAATGCTCCAAACTTGAGCCAATCCCATTTCACAACTCTATGTCTGATCTCGTTGAACAGTCCTATCCTTTTGAAATCCTTGAAGATAATTTTTCTTGATTTTTATCGAGAGTTTTCCTAGGTGACTTTGGTCATTTAAGATGTAAATAACTATTGGGGCTTGCCCTTATAGGAAGCTTTTCAAAACCTAACTTAATATAAACCCTATTTAATTATTCATATTAAATAGGGAAATATGTCTGAAAATAAAATGGTTTCACAGACCAAACGGACGTTAAATTTTTCTTAGTTTATTTGTTCGATCCCCATCCTCAAGTTTGTGTTTATCCTTTGGCATAGATGCAAGGTTTGAGGTACAACGCTCTTTCCTTTAAACTATGAAAAATATGAGGTCAATTTGATTTCATATTTTTCTAAACTTAAATTAATTTAAAAATTAAAATGTACTTTCAAAGTGGGTGACGGGATTTCAATTTCGGTGACGGATAGCTTCTAACAGGCAACTCCTCTAACCAAAAATAGTGCAGACAGCTTCTGGCGACTC
>NW_018249420.1:0-307 GCF_001263595.1 Phalaenopsis equestris
TTTTGTTCAAAAGTTCATGATACAATAAGTGATTGCAACTTTTATTTCTATTACAATCTTTTTTACTAAATTAAGTTTTACAAAAATTTAATCAAGTAAGAACAAAGTAGTCATATTTTTTTATTATAAAAATTATAGAGCATGCAAAGTCAAATTTTCCATATCTGCGGGCTCCGAAAATATGAGCGCTCCTGAGGACTCTTTGCATTTAGTTTTTTTTTTTTTTTTTTTTTTTTTTTTTGGGGGGGGTTTTGGAGGGGGAAAATTTGGAAGGCAGATAAGACACTACCCAAGGATTTTACTCTCA
>NW_018249421.1:0-861 GCF_001263595.1 Phalaenopsis equestris
AAAATTATTCATGATGAAATGCAGGGATATCATTATAAGCTCTGACAATGGTATGTTGTCTAAGAATAATATTGATGATGTTTTTATAAATAAATATCTGAGTGACATTCCCGTGGATATAGTTGTATATTTACTAGCCGAGAAGAATGCACGTAATTTTGAATTATGTATTGATCATTTCTATGTCTGCATTGGGTTAGTATCAATAGTAAATAATTGTCTACAAATATAAAAATTATGTTATTAATAAATTCTAACTATATTTTTTTTATTTGCATCTGCATTTAATCTCAGGAAAGAAAGTTGAATGCATGTGAGTCATGTAAATAAAAATATTAAAAAAATGTCTAAATTGTATGGAACACCAATCGTTAATAATTTACAATAAACATTCATAAATGTCAATTTAAAAGCACACAAATGATTCTTTTATAATTCATTGATCTCATGCATTTTTTTCATTTTTTATTAGGGTTATTATGAACACATTTATAAACTAATTAAATTTATGTATTTTTTTTCTAAAGTAACAAAACTTATACATAAAAAATGTTGGTGATGCATTTGACTCCAATATTATAGATTGACTAGTTCATATTGTTAGCGGCATTCCACGATAATAAAATAACATTGACTGTGGAATGCGCGTTCGAAAATTTACAGAACTTGTTATTTCTTGGGATGAAATCTAATAGAGAGAGCAACATGACTTTAGCTAAAAATATCTTTGTTTAGAGCTGTATTTGCATATGAATTATTTTATTTGATATCTACATTAAATATTATTTAATTAATTTTTTATGTAGTAAATTATTTTCTATTTTTAATTTAGTTTATGTTTGGAATTATCTAATTGTGAAA
>NW_018249422.1:0-1172 GCF_001263595.1 Phalaenopsis equestris
ATAAAAAAAAATGTGTAAAACAAAAAGGAGGATAATATCCCTCCTTAAGTTGTTAATAAATGACCAAAGTTAGAATTATTGTTTGGTTTTTACCCATCTCTTTTTTAGTAATAAGAATTTGTAATGCACAATGTCTCTATCCGTAGATGCGCAAAATTGACTATCGTACCCAAAACAATAATTCACACATTTTTACCCCACCCGCAAAGCCGTAGCAAAGTGAACATTCTCCATAAGTGAAATCAAAGTTCTGAACACAGTGAGAGGGTCCGTTTCATCATCCGGGGTCATCTGGACCACTTCGTCATGTGATCGGGCATATTCGAGCCAAAATTGCGCGTGACGTGCCACATAATATATGTTGGCCCGATCAGAGTCATCCGACATGCCAAATGCCGACTGGCCTTCATCTAAGTGAAAGTCATAGCCTAGCAAAATGAACCTGGCTAAGTGCCCCTCAAAACATGTCGAAAGGTCCCGGGTGAGTGCCTCAAGCCACCAAACGTTGCAGACAAACCGTAGATCATCTTAAGTCGTGTAGACCGTAGATCAAACTTGACTATTGAGGAGTTGATAAGTATAGTATGACTTTGAAAGGGAGATTGTGGGAAACCGCCTTATATAGAATTGTATATTCTATATAAAATTTCAAAATGATTAGGAGTTGTCTTGATCACAAACATTTATGTAGCCACACCTATTGGGGGTCCATTTGTTGACCTCACTTATTGGTTGAGGTCTAGAAATTTCTTTAGTAGCCTAGGTCTAGCCATATGACTTTTAAATATTATTAAATACATATTTGATCATAAGTATGTTATTTAGGATTAAAATACATTTTTGTGCAAGCATTTAAGTTTAATGTTCTTTTGTCAATAAACATTAAACTTAAATTTGTGGAATAATTTCTAGTTCCCTCTCTCACCCTGACTCCTTCATTCGACCCTCTCTCTCTCTCTTTATCTATCTCTCTTTCATGCACAATTATCAGAGAGAAAATTCTGATAATTCCTCTATTATTATGTCACTACAATTGTGTAAAGTTTTTAAATTGGGTCTTTATCTCTCGATCTCTCTCACTCGCTCCTTCCCGTAAATTTAAGTCAAATATAAAATATTTACACAACCAAAAGTATCCAAAAAATTATAAAATTTTGGCCAAAGGACTTTCT
>NW_018249423.1:0-4028 GCF_001263595.1 Phalaenopsis equestris
TTTTTTTATTTTTTTATATATCTAGCTACTCATGCATGTATATAACCCAATGTTTGACACCTGAGGTGCTTTCTGGTAACCGATAAGATTTTAAATTACTAAAATTTAGTAAATCCTATAAATCACTAAGTAAATCACTAAGCCTGAATAGGTTAAATCTCAAAAACTGTTTGACCACCAATTTAAAAAAATCCTATAAATCCGCCCGAATAGGTTAAATCTCAAAAATTGTTTGACCACCAATTTAAAAAAATCCTATAAATCCAGTAAAACTGTCTTGCAATTTTTACTCTATTCATGTATATGTAAAAATATATCAGCACGAATCTAAAGACAGATAAACGGCTCAGAAGGATGATACTGATGATCGAGCATATCTGTTGATGATCGTTTTAAGATGGATGTTGGCAAGGGATGCGTCTTGTTCGAGCAATCGACGGAGCGTGTTAGAAGATTTTCCTCATGCCAGAGATCAACCATCGGGACGATTGATAGGAAGCTATCTTTCGGATTAGATATCGATCAAGTCGAGACTTACTTGACGGTCAACAAACTATTATCAATCGAATCGGTTCCCCGGTCTTATTATATGCTAATAACTCTATAATTACCAACAAGTCCCTCTGAAAAGTCAATGATAAGGGGACCAATATATATTTTTGTAATACTGGGACATATGCCTATAAATATGAGGGTTCATATCATGAATAAAGATTATACTCTCTTAATGCCTCTGAAAAGCCCTGGATTTAGGTTGTCCAAAATGACTGTCTGGCAAGATTTCGCTTAATCCTGCATAAATCCTTGCCGAAATCCGTTGACAGATAGGGCTAAAAGTTGCAATAAGAAAAAAGTAAAAAACCAAAAGCTCCATATTGAGAGATTGACCAAAATGTATACATAATACTGCTTTCGTCTCTATACGATGGAGAAGAGATAAACAAGAAGAAAAAACATGGAAACCCTCTTCAATAAATACACCGAAAAACACATTTATGACCGAGTAATGTATTTGTCTAGCGAAATATAGAAACCAGACTAAATTAAACGTTAATGTAAAGGAGAGAGTAGACATGTAAAATACCGTACAAATCAAAAAAAAAATCATAAAGCGTCGCGAAAAATTCACCAACTGAAGTGATGATACTTACCAATGGCGACTATCGAGAAGCAGAAGTGAAATTCTAATAGAAGAATGACTGAGCAAGACGAAAATGAGGATGGGAGTTTTTAAGTTATCGCGAAGGGAGGGAGGGATTACGCGGGTATCTGATGGTGCGAATAGAGGATGAACCCTAGGAGCTCCTTAACAAGATGGAACATATCAGATCTGCTGAGGCTCTCCGCTGCAATCCTGATCTCCTTAAACCCTAACGTTGCTTCGCCAGAGGATTCTAGCGATCCCATATCGCCTCAGAGTTCGCCCTCAAAAAAACTTGAATTCCGCCATCGCGCGAATTTGAATTTGTATTTTCAAGCGGCAGACGGGGAACCCAGGAAGCTTTCCTTGGCGGATAGTGATATCCCATTTGGTGAATGGCTTTTAGGTAGGGCTTGAGATTGGATCTAAATTACGAATCGAGCCATCCCAAAAATTTGAAATCAAGTCGTTAATAACCAAAATAACTTTAGAGTACGAATTTAACGAATTTAGCTCCAAGATCGTTAATAGCTCGAAATTGGTTAGAATTTTGGTTCAAACCAAGATCAGATCGAAATGAACAACCAAGTTACAAGCCGAAATTTTAAATCTAAATTTTTTTGAGCCGATTGTGAGCCGACACCAGCTCGGCTCAAAAACAAACGGTTAACGGTTAACAACCCTAGTAGCAAGCATTCCTCGTTGGATTGTGATCCAAAATCCCATAATTTTAATGTTGGTTTCATATGGAGGTGAGGTGGCATTTTGAACATTTTTAAAATCAATATTTTTTTGCAAGAATGTACACTTAAGGCGGCGAGCTGAGTTGACTCAACGAGCTGAACTCCAACTGAGTTAACCAGTTGAGTTTTCAAGTTGCCTAGTTGACAATATCGAACTAACAAGTCATTGAGTTCACAAACTGAATGCTTCTCGTGCTTAACTACCGGCAGCAATTCTAAACTTCTAACAGGGCACTATATAGAATAGTCATATGCATAATGATGTACTCCAGTGTATTTATTTTTTCAGTTTTATCAAATTTTATATCATAAAAAGCATTTAAATACAAACCACTTAATTCCTATCGAATCTAAAGGCGGAATAAGATTACGTTCAACATGATCGATTCCTCTCCAAAAATTTAAAATTATTCTATATAAATAATAAAATTTAATATTTTTCTAATATAATTTTAGAAATATAATTGTCCCCTTCTTGACATAAAGGTATTGTCCCATACTTATAAAAAAATTGAACATTTGATAATTTTAGGGTAATTCCACCTCTTACATATCTATCACTTAAATATTACTTTTTATATTTACAACATCCAAATACTTCATCACATACCATTGGAGAGATGGCGGCGGAGATGGAGGGGATAATTGTATTGGCTTGTTTTATTATATATATATATATAGAAATTGAAAAACCGTTTAGGGTTACCGTACATACTTTTGTTTTATGTTAAATAATAATAAAAAAAAGCAAAACAAAACAAAATAAAACAGAAAATAAAAGTCCAAAATGCCACGGATGTTGTTTTAAATTACAAACTGTAATTAATTATATTTACAGCCTTAAAAGCTAACTATTTTGTCTCATACTTCGATATGCTTTGAAAACTGTGCTTCCAGTTTCTTTCCTATGGAATGGCTATACATTCCTCCCTGGTGGAAATAGCAAGAAATTAGTGCTGTTACAAACATAACAAAGGGCATTTACATGCACATCACAAAATTCTTATCTATTTACATATCTAACAACTTAGCTTTCCATATTTACATACATACCGTTCATGTATTTGACATCACATCAAAAATAACATTTTCATCGTTTTTATTACCAATGTGTTATAAGCAAAAATATCGAACTCTAGGTGTTAGATATGTAAATGCACAAAAATTGTGGGGTATGTATGTAAAATTCCCTATTTAAAAATAGAAAAAAAATATATACTTTTCAAATTAGTAAGTTTCATCTTCCTTTAGGGAGCATTTACATACGTACCATCTAATTCCTATGTATTTCATCTTCCTTTAGGGAGCATTTACATACGTACCATCCAATTCCTATGTATTTACGTGTAACACCTTTTAATTTTTACATTTAAATACACTTTTCATGCATATAGACAAGATGGTACATATGTAAAAATTGAATTTTAGATGTTGGACATGTAAATACATGTAAATTGGGCGGTAAGTACATAAATCTTCCTCTCTTTTTTTTTCCTTTCATATAACAATCTTGATAAATATGTAAATATTTTTCGGCAGGGATTTTTACGTACCAACCACCCTAAATTTTAAATATATGGGATTGTTGACCGCCTAAATAAAAGTCCACATTTCAACCAACCACAAATTACCCTAAACTTTAAATATAACTGCCCGCTCCTATTTAAAAATAAAATAAAATTTTGGGTGGTATGTAAAAAACCCTTTTATAAAAACAGAGGAATATAATACATGAAGGGAATTAGTTACCTGCAGATGAAGAGGTTCCAGGCTGAGCTCTTGCTTCCTGCTGCTGAGAGATTCTTAGAGCTCTAAGCTTAGAAGCGGAAGTCTTGAGTGAATGAACGAGAGGCTGCTGCTCCTCTTCTTCGTCCTCGTCCTGACTGATCTGTTCAGTGACGCTAATGGAATCTTCTCCGCTGGAACCTTCGCCGTGAAACAGTTTCTTTCCCTCGAGGTTCCTTACTTTCCTCGGCCGACCTCGCCGCCTTACGACCGTCCCATCTCCCTCATCTGCATTTAGATTTAGCTCATATAATTGCTACACCTTAATCAGAAACAAGATTTTGCAAATTGGATTTCACGTTATATCCAAAATTCATTTGACAGTAATTTTCCAATTTTATTGCTATTAATAATACAAA
>NW_018249424.1:0-364 GCF_001263595.1 Phalaenopsis equestris
AATAAACTAAAGGTTGTATGACATCAGTTAAGTCTGTGAAACCATTTTTATTTTAAGCCGATAAGTTCCCTTATTTAATACAAAAAAATTAAATAAAATTTATTTTAAGCTTGGTTCGGAAATGCTTACTATAAGGGCAAGCCCCTATAGCATCCTAGATAACCAAAGTCACATAAGAAAACTCTGATAAAGATCAGTGAATATTATATTCAAGGAGTTCAAAAGAATAGGACTTTTCAACGAAGTCAAACAAAGAAGTGTCAAAGGGGAATGACTCAAATTTGGAACATTTATTTTGGAATTTGTAGAATCCAAAAAGGAGAGATGCTAGGGATGTCATAGATCTGGAGGAAAACCTCGGTGA
>NW_018249425.1:0-492 GCF_001263595.1 Phalaenopsis equestris
TAGTTTATTTTGTCATCTGAATTAGTGTTTCCTTATACAAAAATACCAGATTTACTGGTTTTTCTTCCTACAGATTAGGAGCATGTATGAAATTTTTAGTCATTCTTATTAAAAATTGGCCACGTATTCACAATACGCATAACATCCCAAGCAAAATCCATCAAGCTTAACTTTGTAACTCTATCGCTCTAATTATGAACACATTAATTACATGAACAATTATATTCTTATTATTTGATTTAAGCTATGTAATAATAAGTGCAGCGTGATAAGTATATTTTATGTGCTCTTTAAACCAATATGGGTATTCATCTTCAATTTATTTACTTATAGTACTCTGATCAGACAAATTCAACGAATCTATACATAACATGCCTATACAATGAAAAATTTGTAAATCAAGCAAATAAAATATTCGAGGTATAGAGTTGAACAACCACTATTACTTTGATATCTATCTTACTCGAGGAAGGGTTGAAACTCATAACAATT
>NW_018249426.1:0-417 GCF_001263595.1 Phalaenopsis equestris
ATTTCAAAATTAAATGATTTTTGTATATAAAAATAAAAAAAATCAAATTTCTTATGTAAAAAAATGAATTTTTACTTATTACATTTGAAAGAAATATTTTTTCGTGTGCTGTGTGTAAAAATAAATTTTGAGATTTTTGTATATATAAATAATGAAATAAATTTCTTTCTCTGTTATATTAAAAATTTAACTATTTTTGTGTGAGAAAATAATTTTAGGTGTGCATGTGCTATTGAGTTGATATTTAAATTTTAAATATTTTAAGAGCAAAATTTAAAAGTTTTACATAAGAATTTAAAATTTTAAAAATTGAAATTTAAAGAATACTCAAATTTCATCCAATTTCCACCAAATTCCATTTAAATCTTACCGAACAGCTCCGAAACTTAACTATCATTATCCAACAAAGATAATCTA
>NW_018249427.1:0-623 GCF_001263595.1 Phalaenopsis equestris
ATATATATATAAGGCTATATTAATGATTTTTTTTTTGAAAGATTTGGACACCATGATTGCAAGAAATTTAAATATTGGTTATATAAATTATAAAGAATGGAGTGATATGAGTGTAAATATACTTAGAGGCTTGGTAAAATCATATGTTATGAAAATTGTAAGGGTATGTATGGGGTTGCTGTAGTTTATTGAATAATCTGCTGATGAGCTGATTAAAAATAGTCTGCTGATAAGTTGTAGGGTAGTTATTACAATTTTTTATTTTTATGAAAAAGTCAGACCGCATCCAGAAAGTTGCCACCGCACCTAGATATGTGCGGTGTGAAAACGCTATTTTCAGGGTTTTGAAAACACACAAGCTGTCAAAACGCAGTTTACCCAACAGTTTACCCAAACAGGCTAGTTGCGTTTTCGAAACGCCACCACACAAAATAAGCTGCCCTAAACGGGCCCTAAGTTTTCACAGTTAGCTTTATCAAAATTTTAAAGAAAAAATGCTGAGAAACCTTGTTCGGTTGGCTGTTTATGAATGCTTAAGGAGTATGTTTTTTCTTAAGATTTGGAGATCTTTCTTTAGCTTTTAATTTTCATATACGTGTATAGAAGTTTTCAGAATCCAATAT
>NW_018249428.1:0-272 GCF_001263595.1 Phalaenopsis equestris
TTTTAAGTGGTTTAAATATTATATTTAAAGTTTCGGGTAGTTGATATGTAAAAACCTCAAGAAAATATGAAAACAGAGCGCATGCCAATACAAACATAATACAAAAATCAATATTTATGTCTAATATTTTAAACTTCTTATTTGTCACTCTTCCATTTTTTGCATCACTATACAGCAAGAGTGTGTATTATTTGGTTAAAATCAAAAAATTAAATCGAACTAAACATATTTAGTTAATTTGGTTTGGTTTGAAAAATCGAATGCAATTTTTT
>NW_018249429.1:0-481 GCF_001263595.1 Phalaenopsis equestris
GAATACTCTTGATCCAATGAGGTTTTTCTTACTCAATAGTGCTAACTAGCGCAGAACTATAAAAGGAGGTTATCTCGCAGGGGGATGCTTCGATGCTTTCAAAGCTTCTGTTAGACCACGGGGTAGAGAATGAGTCTCTTACGGTCCCTACATGGGTAACAGACTCATCGGCAAACGAAACCTTTGAAATAACTGTATCATCCCAAAGGGGGTATCCCAATGCATCGGAGCATGTTCGGATCGTAAGATAGAGGACCAATCTTCATATCCCAAACAAACGACAACTCATCGACATCAAGCCGCCAAAATGATATCAACAAAGGCAAGGGAGTGAAAGGGCACAACAGGGGTAGTCAAAGGAGGGGATGGTAGATGTAGCCAGGTCGGGCTATCACGGACCCCTCATCCCAAGCCACTGAGGCCCCAAGTCTACCTTGTGGACATATAAATATAACTGTAGGTTCGCTGGTTCATGTTGGGG
>NW_018249430.1:0-351 GCF_001263595.1 Phalaenopsis equestris
TATTAGAACCCCCAACCTGTTGAATAAAATAAAAGAATAAGAAACAACATAAAACTAGCACACCTGCAACAGGACAAAACATTGCGATCGATCGTCAAGCGACAGCTCGACATGGCTGAGCACCACCTCAGCATGTATGTCGAGCTGTCGTCTGGTTGTTCGTTGTCTGAATGTGCAGACGACAGACATAATATTTTCTCCTACAAAAGATAACCCGAAGAATTACAAACCTTCACATTTATTTTCAAAGATAAATTTTCGAAGTATTGTTTATTTGGCTTGGATTGTAGATGTTTTGGTTGGCAGCACTGAGTAACAATACCAAGCTCAGTTTCACATATTTTTTTTATC
>NW_018249431.1:0-1779 GCF_001263595.1 Phalaenopsis equestris
TAAGATACTGCTAAAGTAAGAAGTTGAGCTTGCTTGTAAGAGAAAATATTACATTCGGAGTTCGGAGGCGAGCTACTTCCGGATAATAAACGTGATACGACGGAGTTCCCAGCTTCCGCTCCGTCCCATTGTATCATGTCCATTATCCAGGCACAGCTCTCCGTCCCTCTTGACACATTATTTTGTATCCTTATAAACACA
Source organism: Phalaenopsis equestris (assembly GCF_001263595.1). Lineage (NCBI taxonomy): Eukaryota > Viridiplantae > Streptophyta > Magnoliopsida > Asparagales > Orchidaceae > Phalaenopsis > Phalaenopsis equestris. The sequence continues at coordinate 202 of NW_018249431.1, forward strand.
TGCAAGCACATTAACCCCTTCTCCTGCTAACACTACTGAGATGGGTGCTTCTTCCCTGTCACTATCAACTGCAGCGATTATTAATTGCTCAACGTCTATGCATAATAATATATAAGATGAAAGTAAGTAACGATGTATATTTTATTATATATTATTATATACAAAATATTAAATATTTTATACATAATAATACATAAAAAAATATATTTCTTTTTTACTCTCTCATCTACCTAGTTTGCCTGCCTTGGTAATTTTTCTCCTCCTCCCTGCACTGTGAAACACTGTGATTCCCTTCAAAGCCATGGATATCTTCATCAAGCTTGGTCTCCCCACTCCTAAATTCATCTTCCCAGCAGACAACTTCAATGCCTGCAAGCAACAAAGCTGCCCTGATAACCCTTCTTCTGCATCTTCTTCTTCTTCTTCTTCTTCTTCTTCCTCTACGCATCTTCTTCTTCTTCTTCTTCCTCTTCCACTTTTTCCTTCACAGCTTTCTTTGTAACCTTCTCCTTCCTCTGCTTCTCAGTCTTATCAGAATCAGCCTCATAAGCCTCCCAGAGCAAATCCATGTCCTCAGCACCTTCAACGGCCTTCCTCTCTTCGCAGAGCTTGTAGGTCATCCTCTCCTCGAAGAGCTTGCAAGCCAGAGTCCTCTTCCATTCCTTCTCCTTCCTCATTGAGCCATCTCTTTGAAGGATCTCTGATTGTCTGCGACTGTGTTCTTTTCGGCTTGGAAGAATGGCTTTGGTGTTGTTTTCTTCATCTTTATGAGGTCTGTGCTCCAAACAATTCGTCTTCTCTGTTTTCTCACTCAAATTCTCTGCTATTTCATCGTTAGATTTGGTATCTTCTAAAAGGATGTAGTTTTGAAAAGAACTAACGAGCTGAGTGTTTTGGTTGCCTGAATTACAGTCATTGTCTGGCTCCATTTGGTAGGAACAGTACTGGGAATCAACGAAAAACAGAGAGCAGAGCTGCTCTACTAAGCTAAAGTTAGCTTCATCAGGAACAAGTTCAGCCCGAAGAAAGTTGAGGACTGCGCTGGAAGTGGTTACAGGGAATTCAGAGGAGGTTGGAGGAGAATCATGGAGATGAAAGGTGACTGTGGGAAGAGCGAGGAGGAGAAGGAAGGTGGAGAGGAGGAGGGGGTAGAGTAATAAGAGGAGTTTGAGGAGGTAAGGGAAGAGGAGAAGGAGATAAGCTAAGATGAGAGGGTGGGAGATCAAGAAAGAGCAAAGTAAGAGCAGGTCATGCAAGAGGAGGGATAGGAGAGAGGGAAAGCTGTCAGTGGAGCAGAGATTTTTCATACCTTCTTGACCAATGCAGCTGTCTCTTCTTGGGGATGGAGAAGAGTAGAAATTAAAGAGAGGATAAGCAGAAATTAAAGAGAGGATAAGCAGGAAGATGGGTGCAGGAAGCGAAGCAGGAGGTGAAGTGTTTCCACTCAAGTAATGGAGGGAGGGAGGGAGGGAGCGGAGAAATTTTTGGGGGAAAGTTTGGCGTGAATAAATGGAGAGGAGGGAGGGAGGGAGGGAGAGAGAGAGGAGAAATTTTTGGGGGAAAGTTTGGCGTGAATAA
>NW_018249432.1:0-487 GCF_001263595.1 Phalaenopsis equestris
ATATATATATATATAAAGAGCCCGTAAAAAATTTTATTTCGATAAAGAAAATCTTATATGATTTGTGATTGACAGTCTCACGAAAGAAAGAAACAGTCAGTCACTAAGTACAACTCATACAAAAAAATCTAAAAAATATTATATCATCGAATATAAAGAGTTTCTAAACAATCTCCATGAATAAAAATAAAAAGCTCATGAGGCACTCGAACCGAGAATATGAAGTCTTGTTTCTCCAATCCACGCTTAGCAGCCCAATTTGCACATTGATTTCCTTCGCGATATGTAAATAGCAAATTAACGTGCACAATCTTAAGTAGAGCAAATATTTTTTTTCATTTGAATAATAAAACTCTAAAGATACATTTTCTTCTTAGTAAAATAGTTCCAAAGAATCCATCTCAATATCAATAAAATGCCAACCGTAATTAACGGCTAAAGTTTAGAGGTTCGATATATAAATAAACAAAAGAAAACTTTTTTGTAT
>NW_018249433.1:0-437 GCF_001263595.1 Phalaenopsis equestris
CGGCCCATCAATTCGAAAGGCTTAGATTTTTCCGTGAAGCATTAGTCCGTCTCATAGGGGACCATAAGAGCACGCAGCTGCAGCCTTTGTGCGGTCTACGGCCGAACGTCGTGCGATTCACAAAGATGTGGTCTTATCCGGACCACGTGCGGAGGTGACGGTGAGAGGACTTATGACCTGAAGGTGAGGAGAAAATATTCATTCTTTGTTACGTTGCATTACACGACAGTGGCGGGTGATATGATCGTAAGTGATTGGTCGTGCGGAAGTTCGAATGCAATATTTTTTCAAAGAGATGAAAGCTAAATGTATTTTTGGCTCTCTTTCTCTTTTTATTTGAAGGATTGGAATTTATTTTAAAAATTCTATTAATTTGAAGTTTATTTTTTTATAAAGATATATTTTTAATAATTATATATATTAATTTTATGTGAGTA
>NW_018249434.1:0-447 GCF_001263595.1 Phalaenopsis equestris
ATATATGAATTATGACAATTAGTGTCGGACAAATCCGACATTAATATAGGGAAAATCTGATGCTAAATAGGGTAAGAGTCAGATTTGCATCGAACATTTAATCGACATTAAATCAGGGTCTGTGATACAGTTAGCCTCGATTATATCTGAAGCAAATATCTTGCGTCGGAGTTAGCGTTTGTCAAGTTTGTGTTTAGCTTCAACGCTGCACAATGACACAGCTTTTAACGGTGGATTATGCACCGAGTGCTAGCTTGCAGATGCAAATTTGAATCGTTATTAGCATCAAACTGTGTTGAACAGTGTCGAAAAAAATCAAAGGAATTGCATCGGAATTTCTAACACAATTCTGACGCAAACTTGTAGCAAATAAGAAAATATATAATAATGATCAGATTTTCACAATTTGCATAAAAAAATACGAATAGCATAATAATTTACTTATTC
>NW_018249435.1:0-2592 GCF_001263595.1 Phalaenopsis equestris
GATAACTAGCAAAAATGGTTTGCCAAAATGATGTTTATTTCAAATAAGGCATCTTGATGCTTTTATAGCGCACGCCAAGCCATAAGTGCAGAGAGTAAGCCACTCACAATTCGATATGAGTGGTGGCTAATCAACAAACAATACGGTCACCTTAATAGGATCCACACTATGCTTAAAAGCCTAATCGGGCCATAAGGAGATAGGGTAAACCACCGCATCCCAAACGAGCGACGCCCGCAGCCTGTCGGACAACAGGCCTACAAGACGACATCAAAGAGGGATATCTATCATCTAAACTATGATATTTATATTTATAACATTTCGATGTCATAGGTAATAAATTAATTCACTAAAATACATTATCACTTTTAAGAAATTATTATTTGTGATATTTTTTTTTTTAATTTGGTAGGTAAAGATTTGGGTGATATATAAGTAAATATAAAACTTTAATTGTTAGATGTGTAAAAACATTGAACCAAATTATAAACATGTATTGTGAAGTAGATGCGCAAATAGTAGGTTTCAAACTCAATTTAAATGAGAATCGGGCAGAGCACAAACCTAATTTGAATCGAGCTTAAAATGTCAATTTCGAAGCCATTTGTCAAACTACAACTTCAAACTAAAAGTTTGAAATGTTTTTTGATGCGGCAAGACTTTGGTCATAACTATTCAGATCCCGACTTTCAACCTTTTTTTCAAATCAAACAAGGAAAATTTTTAAAACTGACAATTTTATTATTTTATTTTTTGAAATAGCATTTCAATAGAATAAAATTCCAAAATCGACATCATCTTTACCTGAAGTAATGACAATACCTAATGGCGCCATTTGGGGACAAATAATATTAATAATTTATTAATTTAAAGTTGGGCATTTACATACATTCTAATTATCACCAAAATTTTAATTATTATATTTATACCGCCTAAATTTGTCATATCACATTAAAAAAAATTTATTATTTAAATTTTTAAAATGTGAAGTACAATTTTTAATGCATAAGAAAGAAGGCATGAATGTAAGAAAGTGAAGTTTAGGTATTTTAACCAAGCAAATGTAAGAAGAAACAGCATAGTTATTTCGTTAAATATCATCTTAATTATGGTTTTAATAATTTATAAGAATGAGAACATTTCACATAATTGTTTCAAATAAACGGCATTTTTATAAAAAAAAATTAGGGAAATCAATGTTATTGCAGCTAAACAAGCGATTGGGTAAGCCCAGACTCGACTCATATTCGGCTCATTAAAAAAAAAAAAAAATATCGTGCGGCTCGTCATATATAGAGCATAAAAAAATTATTGGTGAACGACTTATTTACTTAGTGAGTCAAACAAGAGCTATTCACAACCAACGAGTCATTTGTCGGTCATAGTTACACGGTCATGGGATATTAAGGGTATGGTGAGTTTGGAACATATTATTTATATTAAAATATTCTTGTAAATAGAATTTAATAAATTTTAAACATATTTTTTAATTAATAATTTCAATGGATTATAAACTTGTGTACTCACATATTCAATTAAAAAATTTAAAAATAATACTAATCAAGTTTCGTTCGTGTTTGACTCATTTACTAAGAAAATGAATCGAACACTAACTACTTAACCAGAATTGTTCCCCTTTTTGAAAGCCTAAATTGCAGCTGTACATGGTACTATTTAAAAAACTATTTTTTAAAAAACATTTTAAACCATTCTTTGGGGTGAAATTGTCAGCCGTAGTTACATTTCTAACACCTTTTTTTTTTTCTTCGGGTGTATCATTATGCATGTAAATCTTCCTTTTTGTTAACATATATAGGTCATTATCTTAATATTAATGTTAATATATTATTATTATTTTTTATATGCTATTATCATTTGCATCACTTAATAAAATTATTTGTTTTATATGCTATTATTGTTATTTTGACCCCCAATTAATGAACTAAGTTATAGATTATTTTTATCCATTTATGTATATATTTTTTTATTAAAATTAATTTATTTCATTGTCTTCATTATAATTTTAGATCTATAATTCATAAAATTATTTATAGCACTTTTGTTAATTTCGTTAATTTATTTGGATCATTTAAAATAAAATTCTTATTTCATATATTTTTTACGCGAAATTTTTAAAATGGCTTCTTTAAGAAAAAATTCTTTTAAAATCAATAAGAAAATATATTGAGAATCGAGGGTCTGTTTGGGGGCGGCTACAACTTATTCAAATTGTTCAGATAAACTGTTTATCCTGATAAGCTGTTGATCTGTAGCTTATACGAATAAGCTGATTGGTTGTTTCGGGAAGCTATTTTGTGTAAAAATGATCATTCTTCACTTGTTAGATATAATTGTTTGTAACAGAACTGTCTTGACAATATATTTATTCGATAGAGTGTCCTCCACAGATAATAGATCCAACAATACACCACAAAAAAAATTAGACATTCAAAGTATATCCGAACAGTACCTTTGTCTTGCCCGCGGGCGACTTACAATAATAATAATAATAAAATTTAATCATAGAAGGTAATGTGCTTCAGGCTAGTTTTTGCTTGCATTCCCTGTAGTTTGCAAAGTGATTTTTGGATT
>NW_018249436.1:0-1069 GCF_001263595.1 Phalaenopsis equestris
GAAAATGAGTCGAATATGAAGAGATTTCTTGAGTTTGATTTATAAATGAGTTTAACACGAATAAATATCTTGAGCTCAATTTAAGCCGAAAATGAACTAATTTTTTTTCAATCACAAATATGTTTAATTTGTTTGGCTCCAAGTAATTAAATAATAAATAAATAGTATATAAAAGTTAAATTAATGATATTTTTAATATGATAGAAATTAACATTATTCGCGAGCAGTTTTGTTCAGCTCACTAAGTTGTTTGTGTTGTATTCATTCTTTAAAACAAGATGTACACATATTTTTTAGCTTCATTTATAAACGAGCTGAACACAAGAAAAGAAAAAATTTAATGAGTCAAACACAAAACAATCTTTGACTCACTTGAGCTCGACCCATTTATGAGAAAATAATGTGTTAGGATAATGCACATCTGAAAGACCAATCACGGAGTGTCACACCATCATATATCTCATTTATGGGTGATGTGCTGCCCTATGAATGGGGGGTAAGAAATATTTGAATACATACTACGCACGCAGAGCTGCGTGCGTAATAACCTCCGCTTTGTGGTTATTAGGGGATTATTGGGAGGTTATTGAGGTATTAATTTCAATAACATATAACCCAAATAACCTTCGTGGGTTCTATTTCGATATTATTCATAGGTTATTATGGGGGCATTAGAGGGTTAATAGAGTACGCAAGCAAAGCTGCATGCGTATTCCGTATGCAAATATTTCTTCTTTGAATCGTCGTCTTGACGTGCAAACATCAAGAAACAATATTTTGTTCCCTCAGAGGATTCAGAGGGGACAATTGTTCTTCCTCAAATTTAAATTTTTATTTGTATCGAAGGATAATCTAATTTTTTATATCATAAAGTAAGCATTTTAATCTTGATTGTTCCAACTCATGAAATATTTTTTCCCAAGTATTCATCCCATCCAAAAAAGTTTCTGGTTTTGTCCATGGATATTACCTGAACAAATTAAGATTGAAAATTGCAGCGGTAATGGCGCCTGGCTTCATCGCCCGATCGATGGGCTTTCAGAACACCGCCGGCCCCACAGACCACAAA
>NW_018249436.1:1107-2053 GCF_001263595.1 Phalaenopsis equestris
CATCGACGGCTTCCAGGACTCATTCTACTCCCAATCCGGCCGCCACTTCGTCCGCAACTGCGTCATCTCCGGCACCATCGACTTCATCTTCGGCGACTCCCAGGCCGTCATCCAAAACAGCCTCATCATCCTCCGCCGCCCGATGGACAACCAACAGAACACCATCACCGCCCACGGCAGAGATACCCCCCACGAACGCACCGCCATCGTCATCCAAAACTGCCGCATCGTGCCGGACCAATTCCTCCTACCCGACCGGTTCAAAATCCCCAGCTATCTCGGCCGCCCGTGGAAGCAATTCTCCACCACCATTGTCATGGAATCCAACATCGGGGATCTCATCCGGCCGGAGGGATGGTTGGCGTGGAACGGGGATTTTGCTCTGGATACGCTTTATTATGCAGAGTATCATAACAGGGGAGCGGGATCTGGTACCGGTGGCAGAGTAAAGTGGAAGGGGTATCGAGTGATTGATAGGAAGGAGGCCGGTAGGTGGACGGCGGGCGCGTTTCTCGCCGGCGGCTACTGGATTCCGTTCGCCGGCGTGCCGTATGTGCTGGAGCTGATTAAGTGAATTGGGCGGGGAGACGGGGAGTGAGTGAAGCTGATCGGCTGGGATTGTTTGGACGAGTTAGTGACCGTTGTAATTCGTTGTTTTCTGTATTTGGATTGAGTTTTGTTAACAAGTAATCAAGCCAGGAGGAAGGGGAAAGAACATAATGATTTATGATTGTTGCATTGATTGTATGGTGTGTTATATATATAACAACTTACTGACAAAAATATTAACTTATGACATGAATAATATTAATCATTTTCATCATCATTTATTATACCCTTGTGAAAGGAGTACAACCCATTCATAATTTTTGGCATGACCACCCGAGTTGATGTCTTAGTCCTAGATCAATTCTTCTATGGCATATATCCAAGCCTATACATATAT
>NW_018249437.1:0-764 GCF_001263595.1 Phalaenopsis equestris
GCAAAGATGGGAATAGGGTGTAAAGAGGCCTATCTCGAATGTAAGGATGGAGATCAAAATTTAGGTACTGAACCCAAGATTAACATGAAAATAGTGTAGAGAGTTTATAGTGTTAACCTCATAGATATGTGTCATGTGATGATTAACATTGGTGAGAACAATTCGTGAGACTTTTTATAGAGTATGAGACTCCGGAGATGTGAAGAAGTTGGTGCAGACAATCGTGTTGTGCAAGAAAAGAGTAAGAGACCACGAACTCGAGGGAAACAAACTCAAGCAAATTTATTTTTATTTTCTTGTTGTTTTTATCAGATTTAATTATCAAAGTATATATATATATTTGAAAAGATTTAATTTTCATTTTATGATTTATTTTTTAAAAAGAATATTTTATTTAAAATTAATTATCATTAAGCATTTATTGTTTTGTTTTTTCTTCATTGTAGTTTAGAACCAATGTATGGTTCGACGACTCTTGATTCATCGCACAAAAGGCAATTCATAAAATAGACTGCATTCTGAAATAAATTTCATTGATCTACTCAAAACAGGTATTATAGACTGAATACATGCTGAAATCATCAAAAGTACATCTAAAACATCTCATGTTGAATACATCTAAAACATCACATGCTGAATATATATCATATACGTTGCTCTGACGCAATGCAAAGGGTGACAAAAAGAACTCTGTCTATCCTCTATGGGACAAACAACTGATTAAGTTGACCTACTAAGCTACGCTGTAGGATAAGAATTCCCTT
>NW_018249438.1:0-2054 GCF_001263595.1 Phalaenopsis equestris
AATTTCAATAAATAAAGATGCTTGGTAAAGTCTTCCCATAAAACCACTGAAAAAAATTCTCAAAAAAGCCTACTCTAATTTGATAATTTCATGCCGTCATTTTGAACTAATATCTAATCTTAGACAAAAATAATATAGAACCAAAATTTATTTCATTGTTTAAATATTGCCCATTTTTGTCACTTCAAAATAATACACAAAGAAAGTTGAGTTTTAATCCAACTTGTTCATTATATAAGAAAGAAATTAATATTAATTTAAGGTAGTGCTATAATAAAATGATAAATATATAGAATGAACAATTATGAGAGAACTACTAAGAAATCACTTAATATAAAATATAAATTATTTTTTTAACAATTTTAATACTTTAAAGAAAAAGTTTTCAAATATAATATTTTTTTAGTATATTATGTATTAATATTTTTCTAAACAAGCCAGCTCAAATCCGATCTAAATTGAGTTTGGCTTGTTAGCTCATAGAGCTCAATTCACAGGCCATTAACTGAGCCAAACTCGAGTCGGGTCATGAGTCAGCTTGACTCACTTACACTACTACAACCCTGAAAGCATTGAATGTAATTGAGAACTTTTAATTTTTTTCTCTTGAAATATTTATATATACGCATCTTTCATAGCTAACCTCAATTTGAAGAAAAAAACAAAGGGAAAAGAGAGTGATTCTTTTCTCATATAAGCTGATGTTGATTTGCTTCATAAGACGGTGCACAAAATTATGTTCTCTTACAGTACAGCGCATGACTAAGTACGGGTGCAATTTCACAAAAGTACATATCTAAGTATTGGTCATGCAGCTCTTATTTAGCCCTTTAATGCTATTATAAAGTAGTCCAGTGCTTAGTTGAGCCCTCCGACACCACCCCCATATCCAGATCCACTACCCGATCCATAACCAGACCCGTCACCCAATCCCCCACCACCACCACCTTCGCCGCCGCCACCACTTCCATATCCTCCGCCATGCGCCACACCTGCGCCTGAGCCAGATCCAGAACCATAGCCTGATCCGTACCCGCTCCCACTTCCATGTCCGCCACCTAATCCCCCACCACCACCACCTCCACCTCCACTCCCATAACCTCCTCCTCCTCCTTCTCCCCCTTCACCTTTTCCAAATCCAGACCCAAACCCAGACCCAGACCCGTACCCGTACCCAAGCCCAGACCCATTCCCTAAACCACCACCTCCACCTTCACCCCCACCTCCGCCTCCACCTCCACCCCCCTTTCCATAACCACCACCAGCCGCTCCACCATGTCCACCTCCCTCACCATACCCCCCACCTTCTCCATAACCAGATCCAGATCCCAATCCACCACCACCTCCTCCACCTCCGCCGCCATGACCTTCTCCTCCGCTGCCGCCAATGCCTTTCAGGGACCTTGCGGCTGAGGAGAGGCCCAAGCTAATGCTAATGAGAACTAGAAGTACTAAAGCCCTGAACTTTGTGGTGCTAGCCATTGTGGTCGATAGAGTGATGGATGAGAAGCTGTGGTGGACAAGTGAGTGGTATTTATAGCTAAGGGCTTGCACTGCATGGTTAAGTACCTGTAGGTTTATCAAATCGCTTTTTTGCCACTTCAACAACTTTAAACGTGTGAGCCATGGCCAGAATAAAAAAAAGGATCAAATTTTCTACCCATTAGTTGCCCTTTTAGAAAATTAGTTCTCATTGGCATAATGAAAAGATTATGTTTAAAACATCAAGATCATTTTCTTAGTTAAAGACAACTCCTTTTCAAATAGATACAACATTGTGATAATTACATTATCAAAGTTATATTCTCCAAATTGAGTACCAACAAATTTTGAGGTTTTTTGATTTTTATAAACGCTGGTGTTGTGAATGGTGAGAAACGCAAGTGGGATATGAGCTACTCCACTAACTAAACTTTCAACATCAAGTTAATCGATAATTAATAAACAAACAAGGGCATCTCAAATGAGATTTTGAAAATTGAGTCCAATATTAAATTAGAAGAAGGAAGTATTTAAAACTTATTGGTTCAATCGAAGTTGAACTGAAGGTTAAA
>NW_018249439.1:0-517 GCF_001263595.1 Phalaenopsis equestris
GTCAAGCCCAAGAGGCAAGACTCGATGGAAAGATATGATACTCCTAGAATTTGAGCCCAAGCGACAAGACTTTATGGGAAGCTAACTTGCTCATAGAAATCGAGTACAAGCAAGAATCAATGAGAAGATATGGTACTTTTAAATGTCGAGCCAAAAAGGAAGAATTAATGGGAATATATAATACACTTGGAATTCAAATCTAATAAGCAAAACTAGTTGGGAAAATATGATATTCCTAGAAGTCTAGCCCAAGAGGTAAGGCTCAATAGAAAGCTACCATGACCCTGCAAGTCAAGCCTAAGAGGTCAGGCTTGATGGGAAGATATAATACTCCTAAAAGTCAAACCAAAAAGGCAAGACTACATGAAAAAATATGACACCCATAGAATTTAAGCCCAAGAAGAAATACTCGATTGCTACCATATCTCTAGATGGTAAGTCTCGATGAGAAGATAATAGTGGGTACGGTTCCATTAGAAAGACTCTAAAGAGAGCAAGTGGTGTTGACCTCATTTTT
>NW_018249439.1:1958-2403 GCF_001263595.1 Phalaenopsis equestris
ATATATATATATATATATATATATATATAAGAGCAACTCGTGGCTTTCTACGCGTTACAAAATAGGGAGGGAAAAAGGATCCCCAACTAAGCACAAAAGAAAATACATGAAGATCCTAGGGGCTCCATTTTCCACAGTACAACACACAAAAAAGAGTAAAAGAAAAAAAAAAGGTGTCGTATATCCCAAAAATACATGTAACCCCAAGAAGTATATTAAACAAAAAGTATACCACCAGAACGCCATGTACACCAAAACTACCAAAAATAAGCAGCGTGGAGAATAGTAACAAAAATTAGAACCGCTCGACCAGAGCGATGAAAAATCCCCTTGAAGGTATCCAGAGACACGCATATTTCCCATTCATAGTGACAGCCCATCCCGACATGAAACATCGCGAAGTAATAAGCAGATAAATGGTCGTAGTCGCTAATATCAGTAGAAG
>NW_018249440.1:0-314 GCF_001263595.1 Phalaenopsis equestris
CCCATGCAATTTGGTTGAGTCTAGGAGAAGATCTTTAGGTTTTAGTGTGAACGGTTCTCGCGTCAGGTCACTTAGGGAGGATAATGAGGAGCCGTCCAATCGTGCGTGTATCCAGTGGATGGAGGAGAATGAGCCAGTCAAACTCTTGGTGCGTGAACCGCGGGCCGCGTGACAGCTGAGGTGGATGGCGACGTCGAATGGCGGAGCACTGCGTGTGAGTTTAGAGCTGTTGTAGGATGAGTTGGCACCGCGCGGATAAGTAGAAAAAATGGATTTTTTGAATTATTTTATTTGTTGAAACTTCAAAAATCTAT
>NW_018249441.1:0-1507 GCF_001263595.1 Phalaenopsis equestris
CATATACTATTACTAATAACTCTTTTTCAGTAGTATTGTAATTAATTTGAGCCGTATATTATGCGAGTAAAATTCTTAACGAGGCTTTGTTTTTTATTACATTTATACCGCACAAATCTTTAATATGACATTAAAAAAAAAACTATTTTAACTTATAAAAAGTGAAACACATTTACATGGATAAGATGACATATATGCTAAAATTATAGTTTAGGTGTTAGATCATTTAAATACTGAAGAATTGAGTGTATGTAAATCTTGCTAAGATAAATTCAATAATTTAAGACATCCCCACGTAATGTTTCTTTCAAATTATAATCCGAACATGGTCCCTAAATTTCTCCATACTAATTAATAAAACAGACCTCAACCCTTTTGTTAAGGGAAAAAATTTGTGTACATAAAACATACGCAACATTAAATACATAACGGAGGGTATATTCGTGTTATATCAGCATTATTTTGGCGTTATAACCCATGTAACCTCCATATAACTTCCATGTAACATACTTGCAACCTACAGATCTGTGAAAACAAAAGCGCGGAACTTATTTGTAAGTTCAAGTAGGTTACATGTAGGTTATATGGAGGTTACATCGAGGTTACAGATAATAAAACGCGGATATAATGTGAATATAACCTTCATTATGTACGCAGCATTGCGTACGTCTTACGTACGCAAATTTTTCTCTTTGTTAAGAAGCTCTAGCATCGAATTAAATAAATCCAATCTTAAGACATTAATCCTAGTTTGAGAACCGATTTTATCTTCGGCTTATGTATGGCTAAATTGAAGATTTAAACTTAATAATGCAGTCCAAAGTGATTGTATCTTTGTAATTGAATGTATTTTTTAAAAAATATATTTGTAATTCATTTTGCTGAAATTATTCATAAATAATGCAATTTTATCTTGTAACTATATATATAGCCTTCAAGTCTTTAGAATTTAACCCAATGCATTGCTATTTACAAATCTAACTGTCTCTTTCATCCATTTTTCAAATTCTCACTAAAATGTCAAAATTCATGATAAAACCCTACCCTTACCCTTACTTGTCATTTTTTATCAAATTCTCAATAAGATGCTCCTACCATGCATAAATACGTCGGCTCGAAAGTTTCAAAATAGCCCATTGAGTGTTAGATTTTGTAAATAATAATGTTGGGGTTGTTATGTATGTAATTATCAGTAAAATTATTCTATTTATCAGTCCGCACAAACTGTGATTGAATAACCATTAAGAAATTAGAGCAAAGAAACGCGCGAATCAAGAACCAGACAATCAAGAACACAAGGATTTAATGAGGTTCGACAATATGCATACGTCCTCGGAAGTAATGAGCGGCGGCTGCTTTTTGTTTTCTTTAAAACAGTACAACCCCTTGGGGTTACAAATACAACATACATATAACTCGAATATACATTAGGGTTGTCAAAACGGTTCGTTGTTCACAAACAACTCGTTCGGCTCATTAAGAAGCTCGTGTTCTGCTCGTTCGCTAA
>NW_018249442.1:0-1455 GCF_001263595.1 Phalaenopsis equestris
GAGTGGTTGAGCCATCTGATCAACTACTATTTATTGATTGATTGTAGTTGTGGGCTTCGTTTGGGCAGCTTATCCGCTGCAGCAGTATTTTAAAAACACTGTATCACTATTTGGAAACTGCGTTTGAGCAACTTAATCTGAAAACACAGTTGATTTTTGACACTAAACGTGTGCGACCCGATTATCCAGATAAGTGGCTTATCTGGATAAGCACAAGCTGCCACAAACACACTCTTAGTTCGCATTGTAACACCATGAAGAATGCTTTGGGCCTTGAAATTATGCTTTAAAATATTTTATGGGGATTTTTAATTTAAAGTAATAGGAACTTTTATATTTATCAGCATACCATTCAATATATTTGATATATGAAATTTTGAACTTATAATTTTAATATTTGAAAGGAGGGAGAGAGAGAGAGAGGGAGAGAGAGAGAGAGAGAGAGAGATGGCAGGGTGTAAATCAAAAAAGAATTTAAGATAAAGAACAATATATATGTTAGTGATTAATTTACTTTCAGCTCATAAGTTCAGTTAAATATATATAAGTGGAACTCAATTACTAGTTATTTCTGTATCAAATAAATTTTTAAATATTTTATATAGGATTAAATCCAACACCTCTTATGCCATAACTATAATACTTTAATTATGTAAGAGTTCTTCATCTTGATCGACCATAATCCTCTCTAAATTGAAAAAATATTGCATGTAGATATTCGTACATTCGAGCGACGGTTTGAATGAGATCACACCGATGTGCATTCATGCACGAACGTGCAAATACTTTAATTAGGGAGTATGAAACACAAAAAAGAGTGTTTTATTATGTGGTGTTGTCATAAAATCATGGGTTTCATAATTAAAGTTGGGTATGGCTTTTGGTAGCCACAAATCATATATATAAACTACTCTTCTTAATGAAATCATTTGTTTTGATATTATTTATTGGGGATATGAGTCAAAAGGGGTCAAAGTCAAACTTACCAATGATCAAGCTTATTTTTAACCAATCAAATTTAAATATTTAGATGTGAAAGACTCGTTTGATATACCTACATCTATATATTTTTCAACTGCCCAATAAAAAATAAATCCACAATTTCATTCATCTTAATAAATAATAATAACAACAACTATAATGATAATAATAATAATATTATTAATATAAATATTAATATTAATAATACAGGTTGATGTCTCTATCATTTTCTTTAATTTTTTGCACTTTATATCCTCATTCATAGGCATAAGATTTGTATCATACCCAACACATTTCATACAAATATTTATTTTGAAAAGAATACTAGTTAGATTTCTCTTAAATTTTCTTCAAAGATGATACGAGCTCTCACTTAAACTCAAGCCCTGATCACTTGACTTAACTGTACAAAAACGGATTCAAACCCAACCCGGGGGAGAAATATTTGTGTGCATAAGACGTACGCAGCGCTGT
>NW_018249443.1:0-642 GCF_001263595.1 Phalaenopsis equestris
AACTTAGGTGTAATTTGAACAGAATCTTGAAGCCTGAAATTTTTTTAAGGTTGTTTGCTCGGTAGCAAACTCAATGCGGAATATCGCTTTGTGTTTGTGGTTAGCTGAGAATAAAATGCATAACTTTAGAGCAAAAATAACGGCCCAATGATAGTGTGAATTCAGAAGACAGTGAATTATATGGTCGAAGATGTGGCCTTATGAGGATGATAAGATCAGGATGATGATATCAAGAATGTAAGCCACGATTGTTGCCACTACCCAAGACCAACAGCCAATTGTCCACCACTATTGTTAACCTTCTTCATTGGTGTTCAACACCAATGTCGGTACTGCCCACATTGTCACCAACCACAATTTGCCGCTGCAGCCATACATCAGCCATCGCTGCCACAGGCTACTCAGTACAAACATTGTCACCCACCAGACTGCTTACTACAGCCTGCTGCTTGGCATTAATTGATTCATTTTACTTCAAATTAAAAAAAAAATCTCCTACCCAAATAACTCAAAAATTTCAAATACAATGTACTCATTTTATTTTGCATTACTTTTTCAGAAAAACCAAATGTCGCCTACATTTAGTCAATTTTTACATTTAACGAAAATGATTAAAAGTATTTAATAAATTTTCTATATGAT
>NW_018249444.1:0-1192 GCF_001263595.1 Phalaenopsis equestris
CCCCTCCCCCCAATACCAACAGTTCCCTACTTTCCGTCCCCATTTGATACCAAAAGTTCTTGAATTTTGTTGTCATTTGAATGCCAGAAGTTGGGAATCCTATTATTTCCTATCATTCATACTTATCAACATTCATGTAATAGTCTACTTAACACAACACTTACGTGATTCTTGAAATCATAATTCCCATAGCAAACATTCATTATAGACATATCATAAATCATATGCGTAAATCACATGATATGAATATTTGCAAGTGAAAATTTCATAAACATGCTCATAATATTAATAACAACAACAACAAAGCCTTAATCCCACTATGTGGGGTCGGCTACATGAATCTTTTTTCTCTATTGTGTCTATTTAGTGTCATATTTTTATTTAGTTCTAGTAAATTAAGATCATTTTTTATATAATAAGCCCAAGTCTTCCTAGGTCTACCTCTGCCTTTCTTAATCTAAAATATCTACCCTCCTAATCGGATCATCAGATGGTCGATGTTTAATCTGACCAAACCATCTAAGATGACTTTCTCTAGTTTTGTCCGTCACAGGAGCTACACCAACCCTATCACAGATATATTCATTTCGCATTTTGTCTCTAAGTGTAAAGCCACTCATCCACCTAATCATTCTCATCTCGACAACACTTAACTTATTATTATGCTTCTCTTTTAAATGCCAACATTCAGCCCCATAAAGCATTGTAGGTCTCACCATCGTTTATAAAATTTTCCTTTCAATCTAAGCAGTACTTTTTTATCTCACAAAAGGCCCGACGCATTCCTCCACTCCAACCAACCAACTTGAATTTTACTATTAACATCCCCATCTATATCACCATCGCTTTGAACAACATACTCAAAATATCTAAATCGTTCACACCTTTTAATAATTTGATCACCCAAATTCACACTTCTGTCACTAGAGCTACTACTACTAAAATTACATTCCATGTATTCAGTTTTTGTTCTACTTAAATTAAGGCCTTTAGACTCCAATGTAGGCCTCCATAATTCAAGGTTTTTTTTGGGCTTTTTCTCTCGTTTATCCACGAGATGGATATCATAAGCAAAAAGCACACACCAATGTACATCCTTCTGTAGATGTCCAGTAAGACCATCCATAACTAAGGCAAAAAGATATCAGCTTAAAGCCGACCCCTGATGTAATTCAACAGAAATAGGAAAATA
>NW_018249445.1:0-890 GCF_001263595.1 Phalaenopsis equestris
AGGGGATAACATTTGAGCCCGAGAACTCTTGTGCAATTGGGATTGCCCTAGTTCGTTACAAGCTCAGTATGAGGAGCTTGTCTGACGAGTCATGACGATGAATGAAGAACTCTAATAGATGCATGAAGGCTCAAAGATGTTCTAACACGCATGACAGAGAGTTTTGATCGCCATGGCAAGTGACAAATGAGTGTTGTTGAGGAGGAGGAGGAGCATCAGGATTAGGTTTTTATTGTTTCTTTGTTGATGTTCCCTCGCCTTAAGGGCTTTTTGTATGTTCTTTTCATTACTGTATTTTCCATATTGATCTAGTTGTGAACTTAACTTTGAACACTTCCATTCACCTATCGTTAATCTAATTTAGTATCATTATTTAGATATTTTGGTGATTTATTTTATTAGTTCTTAGAATAGATAAATGTCATATTATGTTGCTTGTGTTTGTTATGTGCAAATATGTTAAAATCTAATCATTTTGTTGTATTTTTTTTGCTACTTATAGATCTGCATCAAAATATTTCGATGTTAAATTAAAAATATTCCATTTGATACTTGGCCATGCAAATTCAACGCTATTTGGTGAAATAACATTGGAATTGGCCGATGCTAATTAACATTGATTCTGGTGGACGCTAATTAGCGTAAGATGATTCAGTTGCTAAAATTATGTTAGCTTAGCATCAATCAATTTTTTTTACTTAAATTCACAGTGACGGAATTTTCCAGCGTTTATTCCAACGTTAAAAAATGGTCGACGTAAAATCGATTTACGACGCCCATTTTTAATGTCGTTATTTTTTAGATGCTAAACTCAAATAGTCGAAAATAAGTCAGTTGGCGTTTGAAATGTCCTACGCTAATCTAGTAATTTCTTGTATTGAGTTAGGCTA
>NW_018249446.1:0-889 GCF_001263595.1 Phalaenopsis equestris
AGGGGATAACATTTGAGCCCGAGAACTCTTGTGCAGCTGCAATTGCCCTAGTTCGTTACAATCTCAGTATGAGGAGCTTGTCTGACGAGTCATGATGATGAATGAAGAACTCTAATAGATGCGTGAAGGCTCAAAGATGTTCTAGCACGCCTGACAGAGAGTTTTGATCGCCATGGCAAGTGACATATGAGTGTTGTTGAGGAGGAGGAGGAGCATCAGGATTAGGTTTTTATTGTTTCTTTGTTGATGTTCCCTCGACTTAAGGGCTTTTTGTATGTTTTTTTCATTACTGTATTTTCCTTATTGATCTAGTTGTGAACTTAACTTTGAACACTTCCATTCACCTATCGTTAATCTAATTTGGTATCATTATTTAGATATTTTGGTGATTTATTTTATTAGTTCCTAGAATAGATAAATGTCATATTATGTTGCTTGTGTTTGTTATGTGCAAATATGTTAAAATCTAATCATTTTGTTGTATTTTTTTGCTACTTATAGATCTGCATCAAAATATTTCGATGTTAAATTAAAAATATTCCATTTGATACTTGGCCATGCAAATTCAACGCTATTTGGTGAAATAACATTGGAATTGGCCGATGCTAATTAACATTGATTCTGGTGGACGCTAATTAGCGTAAGATGATTCAGTTGCTAAAATTATGTTAGCTTAGCATCAATCAATTTTTTTTACTTAAATTCACAGTGACGGAATCTTCCAGCGTTTATTCCAACGTTAAAAAATAGTCGACGCAAAATCGATTTACGACGCCCATTTTTAATGTCGTAATTTTTTTTATGCTAAACTCAAATAGTCGAACATAAGTCAATTGGCGTTTGAAATGTCCTATGCTAATCTAGTAATTTCTTGTATTGAGTTAGGCTA
>NW_018249447.1:0-804 GCF_001263595.1 Phalaenopsis equestris
TTGTTGTTGTTGTTGTTGTTGTTGTTATTGTTGTTCTTGTTGTTGTTGCTATTGGTGTTGTTGTTGCTGCTGTTGTTCTTGTTGTTGTTCTTGTTGAAGTTATTGTTGTTGTTGCTGTTGCTGTTGTTCCCTTTATTGTCGTTGTTGTCGTTGTTGTTGCCGCTGCTGTTGTTGTTTTTGTTGTTATTGTTGTTGTGGTCGTTGTTGTTGTTGTTGTTGTTGTTGTTGTTGTTGTTGTTGTTGTTGTTGTTGTTGTTGTTTTTGTTGTTGTTGCTGTTGTTGTTGTTGTTGTTGTTGTTGTTGTTATTGCCGCTGTTGTTGTTCTTGTTCTTGTTGTTATTGTTGTTGTTATTGTTGTTGTTGGTGTTGTTGTTGTTGTTGTTGTTTTTGTTGTTGTTGCTGTTGTTGTTGTTGTTGTTGTTGTTGTTGTTATTGCCGCTGTTGTTGTTCTTGTTCTTGTTGTTATTGTTGTTGTTATTGTTGTTGTTGGTGTTGTTGTTGTTGTTGTTGTTTTTGTTGTTGTTGCTGTTGTTGTTGTTGTTGTTGTTGTTGTTGTTATTGCCGCTGTTGTTGTTCTTGTTCTTGTTGTTATTGTTGTTGTTATTGTTGTTGTTGGTGTTGTTGTTGTTGTTGTTGTTTTTGTTGTTGTTGCTGTTGTTGTTGTTGTTGTTGTTGTTGTTGTTATTGCCGCTGTTGTTGTTCTTGTTCTTGTTGTTATTGTTGTTGTTATTGTTGTTGTTGGTGTTGTTGTTGTTGTTGTTGTTTTTGTTGTTGTTGCTGTTGTTGTTGTTGTTGTTGTTGTTG
>NW_018249447.1:1705-2320 GCF_001263595.1 Phalaenopsis equestris
ATCTCCTTGGAACTCAGAATCTTGCTCTACAGCTTCCCTGACTGTCACTTCCCAATATCTCCTTGGAACTCAGAATCTTGCTTTGCAGCTTCCCTGATTGTCGCTCGACCAGCCTGTTACAATGCATGTCGCAATTGTGGGTTGTGCTATCATCGCAACTCCTCACAGGAGCTTTTGCCGAGCGTTGCAGCTGCATAAGGGAGAATTTGAGACAGGGAAGGAGGGCATGTGACCAAACCGAGAGGAGAGAGGGTTCGAAGACAATGGAATGGAGAGTTCCCCCATTTGAAACCACCCGTGAAGTTATAACGCGGTAATGTCGATGGGAACAGTGAAAATGGGATTACATAAAGATTTAGGATAATTAAGGTTTTAATTAATTTAATTATGCTCATAACTTCAAATTTTTATCTCTCTCAATCTATTCATAATTAATATATAGTTTTTTATATCAAATTTGTTAATATTTCGTGTAAAATTTTATAAAATTAACTCAGTTGAAATATGAAGGATCAGAAATTTGAGATATATTTTAAGTTACAAAGATTTTTACCCAATCTCTCAAAAATGCCTGTTGTTATTGTTGTTGTTGTTCTTGTTGTTGTTGTTGTTATT
>NW_018249448.1:0-562 GCF_001263595.1 Phalaenopsis equestris
TCAAATTGCAGTCCAACTACGAAACATATAGAAAAAAGGAAATATTAATAATATCCCGAGAGAGCTTCACATCTTTTTTCCAATAATTTTTTAGTTGATCCATCTGTAAGTTTGACTAATTTAAAGGTAGAGACATCTTGACAGTTGACTAGAGTATTGATGCTTTCGATCATATGATTAAATGATCCTGAATCTATGATCCAAGTTCTAAATCTCTCATTACATGCAACATGGAAGAAGGATATATTATCTTAGTGTGCCACGAGGTTGGTGGGCTGTTCTAAATTACCTTTAAGGAGTTTTGCCAGCACTTGAAGTTGTTTCTTGGTGAATGGTTTAGAATTAACCTCCAGAGTAAAACACCACGTCTTCAACTCGTACATGGTCATAAACCCTATGCATATTTAGGGTTGATGTTAGTTGCAAGAAGAAAATTTACCACTACTGTTCCTGCTGGAGGAGGTGAAGAATGTCTACTTGTCATGAAAGGTGGAGATTGGTTATAGAGGGCTTGCAAGTTATTGGCCACAGGGAGAAGACCAGACGAAGGACTTGTAGGGAA
>NW_018249449.1:0-3800 GCF_001263595.1 Phalaenopsis equestris
ATATATATATATGAGGTTTTAAATTTGGCGATCATGTATCTTCATGATTTTCGTCTATTTTCTCCTCATTTTGTTGCTCTGATCATTTTGGTTGATTTAGATTTGGTGATTGTAGTTTTTTAATGTCTTTTTTGCACTTTTTGGAGTTTTTTTTCTTTATTTTTTTATTAAAATTGAATGTACTAAATATGAGAAATTAAAGTATGAAATATACCACGCATTGTGCGAAATCTCTGTGGAGGTTCGTTCAAATGTAGGATATGTTGGTTTTATGACTTGTGAGGAAAAACTGACAAGCACATTCAACATTATTGAGAAGTGTTTGCAAATCGTTTCGGAAGAGTGCTAAAATTTTTCCATAGCTCCTCTTATTAATTCATTTTACGATAATATGTAGAGGGTTATTACTAACACCTCTCATGAAGTCGTTCTGGATGAGTCATGAAGTTCATGATTTCTATGTAGTTCCTCCAATAGATTACTGAATACTGTCTCTGTCATGCGAAACATATTGCTAAACCTCATTGGGTGGCCTAGAAGCAATTCCCCAACCCATTTTTCGCTAACATATGAGGATGTCATGCAAGAGGAGCGCTCTATTTACAAGTTATAATAATCGTACATCAAGCATACTACAGCTGCAACTTTTCTTCTATGTCTTTCTCTATTTGCATCTTTGTATTTTGTAATTGAAGTGGCGAACACATAAGAATCAATGAATTAGTTGCAATCATATAAGGTTATGAACAAAGCCAACATATGTTAATAACATTACAGAAATTAATCGAACACATAACAAGAAATGAAAAACTTTCATGTAAAGTGGCATGTCCAAAATAGCATGAAAAACCATAAGCAAATAAAAATGGTTGAAGTAAAAAAAAAAAACAAATACAAAATATGAAATGTCCCATAAAAATCAAATAAAAAAAGGGTTCTTCAAGCGTTACTGCTCCCATGAAAATAATGTAGGTAAGCCGCCATACGGCCAACAATCGTCGTTATGGAAAAATCTCTCCTGGTTGAATATTTAATCAACTTCATAGAGAATAAATACAACGACATGTCCTCGTAAATTTCTGGAGCATTCTCAATAATTTGCATAACCTATTGGGCAGAATTATCTTGTGATGGGTCGCGGTCATTGGTGCATATGAAGGCACCAACTATGAGATCTAGCTCTAAAAAATACAACTCTCTATTTTTTCTTTTTCTCAACCCATGGATGCTTTGACCTACTAGTGGACTTAACTTCATGGTGGTTCTGGTTGGGGCCTTCATTGGAATCACCCGTGTGATCAGCTCCCAAGTTTCTGGGGATGTCACCAACCCCCACCTAACTAGAGGCACATGCATTGTTGTCTGTTGCCACGACACCTCCAAACATACAATTAAACCTCTCCTCTAGTTTAGGATCAAATCAACTGAATTTAAATTTTTTTGCAACATAAAACATCTAAAAATCCATATAACATGTGTTGGATTTGAAAATAATTAAGAAATTGACAAAAACAGGGGACATTTCAAAAATGCTCACCACTCCTCAGAAGCATCGATCGTTCGCTTTACCGGATCCCACCCAAACCCGTTGATCTTTCCAGATTTTTTAATCTTTCTTTGGCTGATCTCACTTGTTTTTTAACTGCATTCTATGATACTTTATGTTTGTACTTTCCTTAAATTTTTTGTAATATTTTGTCAGTCTTTCTTGTTGAAATATGTTGTCAGACTATTTCCCAGTTTGACCTCCTTGAGGCAAATATCATAAAATATTATCTTTGTATTTTTATCCTTCATCACAAATGAACCAACAACTTTGGTCATAATCATTATGTATACTAACATGAAACAAATTAATCAACATAAATAGGATATCATAAAAATTATTTATTGCATCTCAGAGAAAAATAGAAACTCCAAAATAACATCATCTCTACCTCTCGACATCCACACGCAAACACATCCACCAACACCAACACCTCCACACACCAACACATCAAGAGACCAACAGCCCCACACATCTACTGCCACAAACAAGGCCACACAAATCCACACCACCTAGACATCACCATTGCCCATTCGGGATGTGAGAGACTCACTCCATGCCCGATGACTTAGCGTGACATTTGAAGCATCGAGGCTTTCCCACATTGAATAACCTTTTTTTGATGACCTATTGCGCCAAATTCATGATAATATAAGTGAATCCGCTTTTATCGATTCTATTCTTGGGTATCAAATAAGATGTAATTAACCAGCAGGAACGCGTTCCTCTGAGAGTGCTCTTGAACCCGGAACATGTACATACATTTTACTCTCTAGTTATGGGTAGTCTATGTAGATACTTTTTTTCTCATATATAATTTTAAGGTGACTTCGCCCGATCTTGTCCAAGCAGACATACTTGACCTATCATTGCTAGGTATCACACGTAGACTCTCCACATTTTGTTTTTTCTCTTGTTTATATATTTGTCGTATGTGTCTTCTTATTCGGTTCATCTCCTCTTTGAATCACTGATCTGATTCAGGAGGGAGATTTACTTGAATAAAGGAAATATACGACGATCGACAACCTAACAACTCCTTTTAAAATAAAAAAGAGGAAAAAGAAACGGAAACAATCACCTAATGATGGAATTTTATTACAAAAACTTAAAAGCATGACACTACGATACCTGAAACAAGCGTCCCAATGCTCAAACTAATAATTCCATAGTTCTCGGATGTAAGTGTCATTGTGTCAATGCCTTAATTCAAAATATTATAACACAAAACACAGTGCATGCATTTAACACCATAGCACCCACCTTAGAATCATGATGTTATAATCAATACACACCAGCACTCTGTACCAATTTACTTCAGTTTGGATAATTTCAACAACAGTTTGGCCAGAATTTTTATATAAGGGAAGGCTTTTAGGAGAGTGCATACGCCCTTTTTCAATCTTTTTCTTATTATTAATATTTCATTTCTCAGTCCAGCAATAATCAAGTGCTCAGATGTAAGCATCAACTCACCCATGCCCTAATTAAGAATCTAAGAGCACAAAACATATCACCCGTATGTAACGTTGTGTGCCCAAAATAGCTCCACAATGCTATATTCAAAATGCTTCGATGCTCTGCACCAACTTACTTCTATTGGAATGGTATTAGCGACGATTTGACCCAAATTTCTACATAAGGAGAGGCTTTGGGTGAGTGTAGAAGCCCTTTTCCTATCTTCTTCCCAATCTTAGTCATTCATCTTAGCACATGTTAAAGTTTGATTTTTTAACTTTCCAATCTTAATTTACACTTCAAATAAACCATTTGAATTATTAAAACAAATTGTAATCTAGGGCTATCAGAAGAAAACTATAAAGACAACTAAGTTAAAACACAAACAATTAGTGTAATATTAATATTACAAAGAGGTGTTTATAATAACTTAGGAGAATAAGAGATTCTTGAGAGTCTTGGGTTAGGAAACTTAACTATAATATGAGACTCAAATGTTCGTTATGCCTCAGAATATAATAAGAAGTAAATATCCTCGATTGTCAACTAGTTAGGAAGAATCTAATGAAGGATCATTGAACTTTCACGTAAACTAATTCAAGGAAATTTAGCAACATTAGCAACACACCAACCCTTAGCTTAGTTATTTTAAAATTATGACTTTTAGAAAACTGTTCAAAATTTAAAATCTTTGAATTAAATAAAGAATTAGTATATTGGTATTTTAAAATATTTCAAAAATTAATACTCCTTGATTCATCATGGGATTGATAACTCAGACTAAAAAATCTCAATG
>NW_018249450.1:0-1470 GCF_001263595.1 Phalaenopsis equestris
AATCGAATAAGCAATAACAAGTTTCTGATGACAAGAGATGTGATTTTATAGAGTGGGAAAATCATCCAGATGAAGACTTGTTGGAGCGAAAGCAGGATAAGAGCTAAGTTCACATTGTTGAATAAAAGTTTGTAGTAAGCAACAACAATCATCATCGATCACCATTATTCGTCAGCAAGTACCAACGATCATTATTGTCTAACTATTGTCTTTTGACTGTTATAACTTGCATTGTTATTGTCTATTTTTTATAACTTAACCAAAATTTTATAACTTCATATTAGCAATTTAAAAAGAATAGAGAAGGTATGTAATTGAAGATATATATCATATTATTTTGATTGAGTCAAGCCGTAAGATTTTTTTTTCCGAGTTTTTTTACATTAAAAAATTTGCTCTCTTCTCACTTATACTCCTGTGTATTAGTGGTGTAAATGAGTCAAACTAACTCATGAGCTGGCTCGATAAGCGGCTCGTCAACTAAGCTCGATGAGCTAACAGACCAAACTCAAGCCAGCTCCTACTCAACATTAGCACGTCAGTGGGCTCGTTTAAAAAAAAATATATATTAATATAAAATATACTCAAAATATAATAAATTTAAAAGCTTTAACTTTAAAGCATTAAAAAAATTTTAAAAATAAATTTTGTATTTTATATTCAAAGATTTATTATTATTTCTCTCATAATTACTCATTGCATTGTTCAATTTATTAAAAATTACATTAAATTAATCTTGTTTTCTTTCTTTTAAAATATAAACAAATTGGCTCGTAGGCCTAAGCTCGAGCTTGAATTGGATGAAATTAATCGAGCTCAAGCTTAAGTCGAGGATGGCTCGAGCTCGCCTCAACTCGACTCACTCGTTTACACCCCTAATGTGCACTAAATTTTCATGCAATACTAAAATATAAATCCATTATTCTATCATCATAAATTTTCTACCAAACAAAAAAAAATCAAATTATCATCATTTTCTTTCATTTCATAGTAGATGGTTAGAACATATGATATGTTCATAACCAGGGGGAAGATTTTTCCTCCTATATAAAACAAAAAAAAATAAAATAAATTACCACTTAAATTTATATATTTTTCTCATAAAGTAATTGAATGAATTGCCAGGGCCCACACCTCTTAATTTGTATTAATATATCTATAATCATTTTGAATTTGTCTTCTTTAATAGCTTATCTTTTGACTTCCAAAATTGTTGGAGTTTATTTATTTCAAGTTATTGAAAATTAGAAATTGCAAATATGCTTTGAAATATATATGATTATGCTGCTTGTTTTGCATATATTTGGTCCAGATTCGAATCCGGCACTCTTTATCTATTTTTTCATTTTAATTTTAACGAGTCAGTTTCGAGCCGAACACGAACACGAATGTTTAAATTGAGCAAAACACGAACACACTGTTCACGAGCCGATTCTGAACACGAGCAATTTCGAACGAGCCGAACACGAG
>NW_018249451.1:0-3058 GCF_001263595.1 Phalaenopsis equestris
TGCAATCAAATAGAAGTGAGAATATGACCGTCGGAAAAAAAAAAAAAAAAGCAAGATATAGAAGAGATAGAACTCGGTGAATTGGCCGGTTCTCCAAGATATTCTCTGAATCATAGCCTTGCTTCACCAATCACAGCGCAAACTCACTCTTGAACACTCTTACAATCACTTTCTCACACTAAAAGACTCACTCTATGTACTCACGCTATAAAATCACAAGTAATAGCATCTTCCAGCCTCCTTAGACTCAACATAGCCTACCCTAGACATACTTCAACACTCCCTTTTTAGTAAATCCCGCTCTTTCCAACTATTTTTCTCCAAAATTTGAATTTAAGCATCAATACCTGTACCTGTCAGGGCTGTTGTGTTCTCATGATGACGCTGCGTCTCTTGGTTTTAGGGGTTGCAACGTTATATTCTAACATCTAGGCTCTGTGCTCTCTATTTTCTGATCTTTCATTATAGTGCCTGAGATATGGATTCTAGTGTTGAGATGATGGATTCTGTCGCTCAGGCTTTGGGTTATCTATCTTTAATCAATCATTATGGCACTGCGGTGCTTGATTCTGGCGTTACGACGCCGAGTTTTGGAGTTGTGGCTTCGGATTTTTGAGCCCATGCTTTGCTTTATGAACTTTTACTTCTTTTTTTTTTCTTTCCAACTTATTGCCCTATAAATTTCTCACATAATATTAAATAAAAACACTGTAAAAAGCATATAATATCATAACATTTATGCACAAATATTTAATTTTTTTAATTTCATTTCTATATTTTTTTCTGAGTTCATCTGCCTCATCGGCCTTCTACTGGCGGATAGAGTGAGAACCATTCAGTCAGTGTTGGTTCAAGCAATGAACTTTTTTTTTGTATACATTTAGTTTATTTATTCACTTGTATCGTAGGTTGTTATGCTGCAATAAAAAAGATGGAATTATTATGGGGCTTTGTTCCTATAAATAAAGTGAAAATACATCTCCGGAGCTCATTTACTTCAATGTCCTTCTCGTACTTTTAGAATACCCAGTCGCATATTCCAGTTATGGCGGATCTCACCCGATCACAGGTGAACATCACAGACAGTTTTAATCCACAATATGTTTGACAAGGAGAAGCATGGAGAGGGCGGGAGACAATGGAATGTTGTAGGGAAGTGGAGAAGATTTGATTCATCTCTTGGTCGGGGAGACTTTTCCAAAGGGACTTCGTTGGACGTTGGTACGGTGGCTGTAGCCCTTGGGGCAGGCTAGTCAGTGTATGATTTGATTGGTGGCTCGCTCCCTTAGAAAACTATCATTGCTTCCACGAATTCTTCTAATCACAAATAGGAGTTTAGAATTTCTATAGCTTTAGAGTTACTTGCCCGTTCCAAACCCATAGATATGTAAGAAAAAATTCATGATTATGTAAATACTAAATAACCGCGTTCTAGTTTTATTTCCTTGTTTAGTTTGTAGAATGTTTTGCAAGTGAGCTTTGTGAATTTGGCTATTGCGCAGAGGGCTCGAGTCAATTAAATTTAAATGAGGCCCCAAATGCTCTTTTAGGAGAGATGAGTGAATGCTCGAGACGTAGCAATTACTCGATGATGGGCGAGGATGAAATCGAATAGGAGAGAGAAGTTAGAGGGAACTGTTGGGCGACACCTCATCCTCGCTTGAATGAAGCTGAAAGTACATTGTTATGAGTGATAGTCATATCCCCCTTTGCGGAAGTGACCACTCAGGCGGTTTGACTGGACAAATTGGAGCGAGAAGTAAATATGTTTATTTTTATGATTGTGTATCTAGTTAGGTCTGAGTCCGTTAGACTTTTAGGTTGAGAGGTTTTCTACACGACCATCAACTATAACCCAATTTTTCAAAATCAACTCATATAAGCTCAAGTCATCTAGGATAGAGAATTACATTCTCAACTACGATAGCAATTGTAACCCGTGCCTATAAATAGCCTATCCTCAACTACTTTAGAGTTAGCTCTTGGAATTCAAAATTCTTTTCTAAGCATTTTCCTATTACCCCCTTCTTCCAACTGAATAAAGCTCTCCAAACCCTAACAACACCAACTCTAGTGAGCACTTGATCGAATCCGATCAAGAATGTGAATCCATTCAATCAAGATTTGAAGGATTGCTCAAGGATTAATGAGAGAACCTTGATAAAAGCCAGGGATAAGTTAATTGTTCTAAAATAGCTCTACACAAATTAATTTGCATTTTTCTTGTATTCTTCTGCTCGGGTTTTGACACTGTGGAGTAAACCATAAAATTAAGTAGATCTACCATAGGATGATTTGTCTTGTGAAATTGATCCTTTTCAATTGAATTGATTTGCAAATTAAGCCTTTGATCACTTGGATCAAGCTACCCTTGTTCTGGGGAACGTCTATTATATGTGATTGTTGAACTTTCTTATTAATTTCATTAGATATAATATATTGATGATAGTAATAGTATACCATAAAAATTAATAAATTGATTAATCAACGAAAAATGTCTTTAATGACTTCAAGAGGACCTCTAATAATCATCGTCGACTTTGGGAGCAAAATCTTAAAGTTTTCGAACTAAGTACATCAAGTTTCAAATAAACCCAATTATTGAACTAGTTAATTCAATAAATCAACATAAAAATTGCAAAATTTACAATAATCTCAATTAAATAAGAAAATTTACCAAACTAATTATGAAACCTCATTGATAAAAAGAAATTATGGAAATTAATTCAAATAATGTTGATTAAAAAAATTATTTTCTATAATTTTTTACTCAAATAAATTTAATAAATTATAAAAAATTCATTTGACCTCAAAAAACTTCAAAGTTTATTAAAGGTTTGGAATGTCATTGTAGATTATTTTATAAATTTTCACTAAATTTGAAGGATTTGATTTTTTTTTTAAAGAAACATATTGAAAATAGATAAATAAACAATAAATAATTCAAAGTAATACAATAGTTTTTACTTTTTTATGAAATTTTCAATGAGTCATATTTTACTTTAAAAAATAATTTCATAAAACTTTGAAATCATTTGAACTTAATATAAAAAATATA
>NW_018249452.1:0-883 GCF_001263595.1 Phalaenopsis equestris
AAACTTAAGAATTGATATTTGTTTAGGTTTAATTTAACTAGAACCTAAAGGTTAATGTCATTTAGATTTAATTTTGATAAAACCTCTTTTTAAGTTTAATTTACATAGGACTTAGTGATTTTAAGTTCAATTTAGGTAGGACTTAAAATTTCAATGGAGTTAAGTTCTATGTTGATAGAACCTAAATTTTCAGGTTCAATGTGAGTAGAACATAAGGTTAAGGATTGTTTTAAGTCCAATTTAGGTTGGACCTAAAGTTGATTTATGTTCAATATGGATCAAACCCAAGGTCTGAAATGATTTTAATTCCAATGTAGGTAAGACTGAAATGTTAATTTAGGTTTAATATGGATTGAACTGAAGGTTTTGAAAGGGTTTTATGACTAATGTAGGTAAGACTTAAAATTAGTTTAGGATTGATCCCAAGGAGTTGAAATGGTTCTAAGTTCAATGTAGGTAGAACTTAAGGTTGATTTATATGAAATGTAAGTAGAATCTAAAATTGGTTTAGGTTCAATATGAATCGAACCTAAAGTTCTAGTTAACCTAAGATTTTAAGTTAACTTAGGTTTGTTTCAAATAGCTTATGTCCAATTTAGGTAGGGCTTAAGAAAATTTGGTTAAGTCTAATGTAGGTTAGACTTAAAGTTGACTTAAGCTCAATATGAATTGAACCTAAGGTTTTTGGTGATTGTTGATTTAGATTCAAGTTGGATTGAATATAAAGTTTTGATATGACTTAGTTTCAAGTTTTGTTGAACCTAAGGTTTTAATTGACATTGGTTAAAGTTGGGTTGAACCAAAGGATTTCAGTTGACTTGAGTTCAAGTTAGGTTGAACCTAAAGGTTTGATATTGACCAAAGGAAAATATGTTGAGATTTT
>NW_018249453.1:0-380 GCF_001263595.1 Phalaenopsis equestris
TTTTTGGATGTCATAGGTGTAAGTTGTCCACCTGCAATCGATGAAAATTAGTTACCGCGTCACGCACAAAATTGGCTAAAATTGACCCGTTTATCAGTGAAGTTATTCAGATGACCTCAGACGACAAAATGGAGCACATGAGTGTGTCCGAAACGTCGATTTCATCTACGGGGGATGCCCATTTCATCACGATTTCGTGGCGGGGTAAAAATGCAAAAATTATCGTTTTGACCCAAATTGCTGAAAAAGTGGTCCGAACAACCCCGAGCAACGAAACGGGCTACACCAGTTCGTCCAGAATGTCGAATTTACCTAGGGGAGAGGTTCATTTCACTGTAATGATGTATTCAGCAAAAAGATGCGGAGAGATAATAATAATA
>NW_018249454.1:0-573 GCF_001263595.1 Phalaenopsis equestris
AATTTTAAATTAGAAGATTTATGTCCATACCACTATTTCTTATGCATTTACATATTTAACATCTAAATTTTAATTTTTAAACGTGATACTTTATCTATACATGAAAAGATGTATTTCGCTTTTTAAAATTAAATAATAATACTTTTTATTAGATATGAAAATGCGACTCGCATAAATGCAAAAAAATAAAATAAAATTCAGCTATTACATATTTAAATACATAAGAACTATGTGGTATACACTCATTTGTTTTGGATTATAAAAAAAAAAGGCTTTTTTATATCGTAATTTGTCTTTTGAGCAATATACTCCCAGATAGGAAAAATTATTACATCAAGAGTCTTGATGTAAATTTGCATCAGGGCTCTAATCAGAGTCTGCCACATGTAGAAGCAGTTCCATCTTAGTAAGAAAAAAAAATAATGTAATTCATGGGTGAACGTGTCAATACACGTGGCAGACTCTGTTTTAAGTCCTTATGTAAAATTGCAACAGAAGTCCTGATGCAAAAAATTTTTCTCAGACAGATAGATTGATAGATAATAAATTTATAAATATGAATTTAATATGTTA
>NW_018249455.1:0-275 GCF_001263595.1 Phalaenopsis equestris
TTATTATGCCAAATGTATTTTTATTTTATATTAAACACAAACAAAATAAAACAAAAATATATAAATAAAAATAATTATCAGATAGTAATCACAAACGACCCCCTAAATTTTTTTTTATAAGAATAACCCTGCCCAATTTTCATTAATTTTGCCCTTTTAGCTCCTGCACCTGCATTGTTGTTCAATAAAGAAAAAATTATTGCATACATACACCGCATGCAGAGATACATGCGATGTCTGATCCTGATCGTAGATCACCGTGATCTACGGTCAGG
>NW_018249456.1:0-537 GCF_001263595.1 Phalaenopsis equestris
GGTACTAAAACTGAGATGGGAATTGGAGTTTAGGTATCAACCTTAGAATGAGAATTAGAATTTAGGTACTGACATTAGAAATGGTGGGAATTAGATTTTAGGTACTGACCTCAAGATGAGAATTGAAATTTAGTTACCAACCCTGAAATGAGAATCAGAATTTAGGTACCAACTTCAGAAAGGATGAGAATCATAATTTAGGTATTGACCCTGAGATGGAAATTGGAATTTTGGTACCAACCCTAGAATGAGAATTAAAATTTAAGTACCGACCTCGGAATGGATGAGAATCAGAATTTATGTAATCACCCTGAGATGAGAAATGGAATTTAGGTACTAATCCCGTAATGAGAATAAAAAATTAGGTACAAGATAAAATTAATCATCAAATTTTTTTTACAGACCTCGAAAAGTGTGGGAATCCGAATTTAGGTACTAAAACTGAGATGGGAATTGGAGTTTAGGTTACAGACCTCAATTAATCATCATTTTAAGAATTAACCCATCCAATTCTTAATTAATCATCATTTTAAGAAG
>NW_018249457.1:0-570 GCF_001263595.1 Phalaenopsis equestris
AAACCCTAAGATCTCAGCCTAGACTCAACCAAATCACCTTGGGTTTGATCCTATGGACTCGTCTAAGTGAGACGAACACATCCATACGGTAATCATGCAATTAAACTAAGCCTAATTAAATGTAGAATGAAAATAGGCTCGGGAGGATGAGAAGTTTTATACCTTTGCACTGAGAAGTGAGACTTCAATCAAAGGTGCTCGGCATGTTCATTGGGGTCCAAGGAGGCTAGGGATTGAGTCCCTGGTCTTTTTGTAAGGTCTAGGTATGAATTCGACCAAGTTCGATTTCAGGTGTTGGTCTAGAGCTATGGTGGAGGCTCTGTGGAAAGGGGATTTGATGTTTTTTTTACTTTTGTGAAGGTTTGGGTGAAGTTAATTTGTGTTTGATGGACTATGGAGGTGTATTAGGTTTTGTCCTGGTTTCCGACAAGGTTTCAAGCTCAAAATTGAGCTCCGACAAAGTGAATGGGTTAGGGAAAATTGTTGGAATGCACTGAGGGTATCTTAGGGAACCTCTGTGTGAAGTTTGGAGATTCCTCTCTAAGAAAATTTCAGCACTTAGTTTAACGG
>NW_018249458.1:0-1665 GCF_001263595.1 Phalaenopsis equestris
TTGTACTTAAATAGATGTGTATTATCTATGCTTTGAAGAAGTATTATATTTACTTGAACCAAAAATTGAAATTATTGTATTATTATATTCCAAGTTAGCATTATTTTGAATAAATTAGATTTTAGACAATTCTTGTTCAATAAAATATGTGTATTATATCAATTATGAAAAGAAAATTATAATTAACTATCCTTAAAAGTTAAAATCATTGTTTATGTTGTTTTAAATTACATTTATTTAGAGATATTTTGATATTATTATATTTTTTTTCACTTAAATAGATGTGTACTAATATGAATAAAATTTCATATTTACATGACTGAATGCTCAGATAATTATTTTATTATATGTTACATTAGTTTTGTTTAGAAAGTTTTTATTTAAGATAATTCTTGTTCAATAAAGTAGATGTATATTGTCTCAGTTTTCAAGAAAAGCCTACAATTAGCTTTCATTTAAACTCTAAAATCCGTGTTTTATGCTGTGTAATCCCTAAACTCTGGAAAAAAAAAATACTACATTTACTTAAACTAAATGATGAAATAATTCTTTTATTATGTTTCAAAAAGCTTTGTTAAGAAAAATTTGGATTTTATTTTATTTATCATTGTATATCATAATGGTAAAATGTGCATGTTTTTCAAAATGATACAATCCCAAAGCATTACAAACAAATTGCAAGCAAATTATTTGCTATCATTGTTCACAATTAAAATAATGCATATGATTTGTATTGTAGTTATGCATACCAGACTCGATTTAATGTGAAGATGGACTATATCAAGTATTGACCACACTTAAAAAAAATATAAAATCAAATGATTTTGTGTGTGCGAGATTTCAACATTCATCCGAAACGATAAGTAGGTATTTCTCCATTGATTTGCTTGCCTTGATAAGTGTGTTATGAAGTTATCAAGCCTGAAGATCCAACTTTCTGAAATATTCCTAGAGAAATATCATGAGAACATCGATATATGTCATAATTTTAGATGTATTGAAATCATTTTTACTTTATTCAAAGATAAAACCAACTTTAAAATTTAAACTTATTACAATTTGATATAAGATTATATTTGTCTTATTGATGAGACACATGCTCATATACGTCTGTGTCGATATTGATAAGGTCGCATACATTGGACGTTATGGTTAATTTACACAGAACGTAATGATAGCATACAATATTAATATGTGTTTTACTTTCGTTATGACTAGTTAGGAAAACAATGTTTATGATAGTCGAATCTTCAAGTTTGTTATGCATAACTTTCACTTGCCGCCTCAAGGTTAGATAACACTTCCTTAAACCTTATATTAACTTTTCATATAGTAACTCATGGTTGACTCTTATAACAAGAAATCACTATTTAGTGGATGTCATATATCCGATTATACACAAATTTCTAAAACCATCTTTGAACGTGAGCTATCACATTTTTTAATAAATTTCTATAATCATATAATTAATACTTAATCTAATAAATTTATAATTTTTTAAAGTTAGGCCCACTGTCATACACCTTTAACATGAAGATGTTTTTAATCGTGCGATCGTACGGAAAAATTTTTCATCCCAAACATACTCAAATGTAAAAATATTTTGCAAGTTCTTTATATCCTAGTTCTTAATTTTTTTGAAGATTAAAATCGGAATATATATAT
>NW_018249459.1:0-906 GCF_001263595.1 Phalaenopsis equestris
TATCATGTGCACATCCACTAGATTCATTTTGATCTAGCAGTATCCCGCCTTAGAATCAATTTTTTTAAAAAATGACTGCTCTATAAAGCTCATCCAATAACTCATCAATTACAGGAATAGAAAACTTGTTCAACACCGTCTCTTTGTTCAAAGCCCGATAGTCAACGCAGAATCTCCAACTACCATCATTTTTCTTTACCAGCAGGACAGGAATGGAAAAATGACTCGCACTAGGCCTAATAATCTCGGCCTCGAGCATCTCACGGATCAGCTTCTCTATCTCATCCTTATGAATATGAGGGTACATGCATGGTTTGACAATAATAGGGGAAACACCTTCCTTCAAGATAATAGCGTGCTCGTGCGCCCTCAGGCGAGGTAACCGGCTTGGTTGTTGGAAGACATCCCTGAACTGTTGTAGGAACTGTTGGACCCCTTCATGAAACTCTGCCAACTTTGAATCTCGAACCCCCTCGATGCTCTGCAACTCTACCAAGTAGCCCGGTCCTGCTCCTCGTATCGATTTACCATGATTTTAAGTGATACCATAGATTTGCATAAACTAGCATCTCCCCTCAACATCACCCTCTTACCCTCCACTCGGAGACATCCAATCCACCTTCATCTCCCTAGCGTTTACAACAAATTCATCCCAAAATCACATTTGTGCTGCCCAAATCTAACGTAAGTCTTCCACCACCTGTAGGTCGTGAAGTGTCAAAACCACAACCCTTTACAAATTCCCCAACTTTTCTCTACCTTCCTTGTCTCCATCATGACGTCGAAGTTCCCTGTAGTCACCAGCTCCAATCTTAGCTTCTACACAATCTGATTTGAGATGAAGTTATGTTAGGGCTGTCAATTTGGCTCGCTGTTTGTGAACAGCTCGTGTTCGGCTCGTTAAGC
>NW_018249460.1:0-679 GCF_001263595.1 Phalaenopsis equestris
AATCTTCATCTCAGGCTTGGCAGGCTGAAGACTTTCAACGGAGGCTTGTGCTGATGCATTCTGGATTTAGTTTAGTATTTTCTTAGATGATTTTCTCCAAACTATACACCACCTGTGTTCTTCTAAACATGGGTCAATCAGAGAGACTGACTCAGCCAAAATCATATTTATATAACTTTTTCAAGTTATTTTAAATATTCTTTTGAGATCGTTATATTCCTTTCTTTAAGGTTCCTCTCGAGCTAATCCTTGAAAACGAAACATTCCTCTATAGTATGTCCAAGCAACCTGTGATACCAGCAATAATTTGGTTGATCCTTTTTGTCGACCCCTTCTGGTTTTTTTGGATCTAGTAATCTGAATTCAGACTTCTTCATCAGACTTCCGAACATTTTGGGTATGGCTTCATCTTTGAAGGAATACACCACTTTCCTACGTTCCGCAATGGACATTTTCTTATTCTCTATTCAGTATGATCCTCCTTGAGGCAGTTGCTGGCTAGACTGGTCATATTGTCCTGTCTGTTGTTGAGCATGCTGTGATGAAGACAAACATGAATTTTTTGCAAGTACCTTCATTGGTTGTTTTCCTTTATTGACCGTTCCCACTTTTCTAAACATCAAATACTCTGGTCATCCTGGAATTCTCGGCCTTCTCATGAGAATCCTTATGTTTGACT
>NW_018249461.1:0-452 GCF_001263595.1 Phalaenopsis equestris
GTTCGCGAACAATGAGCCGTTTTGACAGCCCTATTCCTGATGGCTGTTGAGTAAAATCTTTCATCTAATTACCTAAAACAACCTTTCGGACGCCATTTTGATAAAATCTAACCCCAAAAGGAAACAATTAAAAAAAATATTATTATTATTATTATTTTTTAAAAAATTTTATTTATCTTGGAATGGCATGTTTAAAATAGAAAAATATATTTTTGAAAATATGCTCAATATAAATTCGAGTTTTAGACGCAAAACTTTAGTATGGTTTCCATTTATAGTAGCACATGGAATTAAATTTAAAATTATTACTATTTATTATGCCAAAAAAAAGTGTAAATGAAATATTTTACATGAGACTGACAATTTTGTATATTATATAAAATATATTTCATTTAAAAAAATTATATTTTGCTTATTATATATTTATGTAAATAAGTTATGTGAGGTTATAT
>NW_018249462.1:0-284 GCF_001263595.1 Phalaenopsis equestris
CCGCACCTCCCATCCCGCTTTCCGCGTATCATTCGAGATTATTACCCTGAAGCCCTTTCGATCTCGTCCCCAAGAGTCCCGATCCCCTTCTTGTCTTCGCTCGCGATCCCATCCGAAGCTCAGCGGTCAAGCAGAGAGGAAAAGGGTCTCGTTCGAAGCTCTCCCACAATCGTCCCGTTCGAAGCTTTGCGGTCAACCGGAGAGGAAAGGGCTCTCGTTCGAAGCTCTCCCACAGTTGAACCGCAGCGAGAAGAGGATCGAAGCTCTCCTTCAGCCCTTCTCTT
>NW_018249463.1:0-2405 GCF_001263595.1 Phalaenopsis equestris
AATTTCAATCTATCGTAATCTCGTCCTGTCAATTCTTTAAACTTATTGAAAATCTCTTTGCCTTCGATGATAAATTTGGCCATCAAACTAATCTATTTCTCCTAAAAGATAAAAATAGTTTGACTCCATAGCAAACAAATAAAACTCATATTGCATTTGAAGCCATTCAGTTGCACCTCAAAGGATCCTTTAAAATAATAAAAAAAGCTTCTAATCACAATTAAGCTCAATATACGGTAGCCATTACTGAGCCAAACATGATTAAACAAAATTAGGGCTCGTCCATTTCGCATCCATTTTGCTACCAAGCTAAAGCCCCTCACATTGTAGATCTTTCTCATCCATTTCTCATCCATTCAGGTACTTCGACGAGGGAAAAAAAGGTGCAGAATGACGTAATAAAAAAAAAATCAACATGACCATCCAAATCCCCCAACCCATCGAAATATGAGACGACGGAACCAAAAGAATCATTCTTAAAATCATACCTCTTCAGGGACTCGATTGGGGTTATAGCAGGGTGATACGAAGGAATGGGAGAAACCAGCAGTGCGAGAGACGACGAACCGATTTAATGGAGCACCTCAAAGCCGCACGTGAAAGGATCTAATATCGTTTTATGTACTCGATTAGGGTGAGGCCGGGAGAGCAAAGGATGCGAGAAACGAAGGATGTGAGGGACTCAATTAGGGCAGACGAGCGAGGGGCAAGGGTAAGTTCGTCTTTCGCCTCTACGAAATGTGGATCGCGGGTAGGACCCAGCGATCTGCGTCTAATATAAAAGATGAAACGAAGTTTTTAAAAACGTATCCGAAACTCCTTTTTCAAACAGACGATGATGTTTTGAAAACACCATCGCTGTAAGTAAGCTCCCCGAAACACACCCTCAATCTTAAGGAGGGGCATCAGTTCTGAAGGGTAGGCCTTACCCAAGGTTTCGTACCACCTCTGTTCAAGACTTTGATAGAACGGGGAACCCCAGACCACATGGTGCACACTTTCAAACGAGTTGCTGCAACACGTGGGGGGTAATGACGCTTTGATGTTCTGCCAGTTCGTTGGCAGCCTTTCGGGAGTTGGCTTTCGACTGGTTTGCGGAGCTGCCTAATAGTTCAGTAAAAACGTTCGCAGAAATGGAAAACCTTTTTGTCAAGTAGTTCACCGGAGCTCAACACTATATCACCATTGGTGATCCCTTGGTGGAGAAACCAAAACCGAACGAGACTCTGGTGGACTATATTATGCGATGGAGAAATTTAAACATGAGATGTGAACCACTTCTCCAGGAGCAATATGTAGTTGAAATCCTGTTAAAATCTATTCACGGGCTAGTTGCATTCTTTCTCAAATGATTTACAATCTAGACGTTCGAAAAATTACTTAGCAAAGCCCAGAATCCTCAGGAAGAAACAAATCAATTCGGATTTCTAGAGAAGATCGAGAAGCCAAAACTAGTGAATACAACTGATGAGTCTGAAATAGTGGCATTAGTTGGCAAAGACAAACGACCATTGCAAATACAGGCTGGAAGACCTTGACGAACTTGTCGGCGCCCGCAGCAGGACTACCAACAACACGATCAGCAGCGCAACCAACAACCAATCATCAAGAAAAGACTAAGCAAGGTGTACTCCTTAAATAATGGTGCGGTGGAGAATATGTTTCGCGATCTAATCAAGAATCTGGAATTCAAGTTGCCCGAACCCAGGAGACCGTATGAAGTCGATAAAAAAAATCATCCCACGTATTGTTTGTATCATAGATTACTCGACCACACCATAAAGAATTGTCACTTCTTCAAGTATTTGCTTGAGAAGAGCTTCAAATGTGGAAGAATAACGATACCGAAAGAATGTTTAAGTGAACCTGTAAGATTTTCCATTAATGTGATTTCGGCCGATCCAATTGTTCTAACTGACCCCCATGCACTTGAGGATGAATGGAGTATGACTTGGTCCAATTCGCCAAAAGAGACTTTAAACCGAGTTCGAATCGTTTCTGTCACCACAAACAGTAAGACTCTAATCTCGGATAACGATAAGGGCTTGCTTGACACCGTATCTGGTCCGCAGACCACGGACCACACTTCTGTCCATATATTTGTCGCCCCGAGTTCCCTCGGGTTTTGTCCATAAATTCATATATTTTCCATATATTTTATCCACAGACCAATAGATCTTACTCTTCTTAGAGCGTAGGATCTAGCCTTAGGGTTTTCTACTAACTCTCATAGATGACTAGTCTGGCGCCTGCACCGACTATAAATTCGAGCCACTTCTTGACTGGCAGTTTCATATGGCCGGATCTAAATCCTCAATGCTTAGTTGAGTCGATTAAAACCAGCCTGATGAAGTCTGACGAAGCTCCAGCCGAGTACCCATAGGATCTAAAGCCTTAGGAAACCC
>NW_018249464.1:0-1231 GCF_001263595.1 Phalaenopsis equestris
TCTTATGTATTTACATATCCAACACCTAAATTTTGGTTATTACATTTATGCCACCCAAAATCTTTCAGCAAATCTAATATACAGCTCTTGTCAACATTAAAAAGTGATACACCCTTTTACATATATGTAAAAATTATTATTTAAGTGTTAGATGTATAAATATATAAGAAATGAGTGGTAATTACATAAATCTTTTTTTAAGTAAACATAAAAAAATATTTTTTAAAAATTTTAAAAAAATTTTAATTTTAATTTTTAAAAAAAAAATTAATTCATTAATTTAAAACACGTGTCAACACATTTGCTACTCATTTTTTTTTTTTCTAAATATTATTAAAATTAAACACTTCTATATAGTATTTGATAGACTCACATGTGTTCAAGTAATGTCCGTGTTCAATACATGTGTGAAGATGAAAAGATTCAATCGCCTCGAGCTTAACCATATTTTAAGAACAAAAAATAAGTCTTTTACCAATAGGTTCTACAAAATTACAAAAAGAAGATAAAACAAATCCCCATAGTCTTAAATACCAGGCAAATTAAAACATAATAATAATAAATAAATAGCTTTCTAGAGCTAACAAAAATAATAAGAATATGATCAATTAAAGGAGAATTACACTCGTTCTATTTGTTGATGTACGACAATCAAAGAACTGAAAATTAAATAAAAACAACAACAACAAAGCCTTAATCCCATTACGTGGGGTCGACTGCTTTAATCCTTTTTCTCCATTGTGTCCTATTTAGTGTAATATTTTCATTTAGTTCTCATAAATTAAGATCATTTTTTACACAATAAGCCCAAGTCTTCCTAGGTCTACCTCTGCCTTTCTTACCATTAAGTCAAATAATCAGATCATCAGATGGTCGATGTTGAATGTGACCAAACCATCTAAGCCGACTTTCTCTAATTTTGTCTGTTAACCCTATCAAAGATAAATTCATTTCGCATTTTGTCTCTAAGTGTAAAGCACTCATCCACCTAATCATTATCATCTCAACAACACTTAACTTAGTATTATGTTTCTTTGTTAAAGGGCAACATTCAGTGTCATAGAGCATTGCAGGTCTCAACACCGTCTTATAAAATTTTCCTTTCAGTCTAGGCGGTAATTTTCTATTCAACCAACCAAACTTGATTCTACTATTAACATCCCCATATATATCACCATCGCTTTCAACAACAGACTCAAGATATCTAAATCGATCACACCTTTTAATAATT
>NW_018249465.1:0-3689 GCF_001263595.1 Phalaenopsis equestris
TATAAGAGTCAAATCTTTGCCCTAACCACCGATAAACATTGGAGAACTGTCAGGACTCCCTTGTCGCCGGCTTTCTTGCTAGACGGGAAGGAAGGAGCTATTTCTTTGCCTTGATTCTCGCTCGTCTACTCATCGTCCCATTATTTCTTTGCCTGCATCGCCTTCGGCACCCAGAATTCGCCCAAATTTCATCGGAGAGGCTCTCCCTTCATCACTTCGATATGGTTTATAAACAGCATCGGCAGTCGATCATGTCCTTAAATCCCAAAGGCCTTAACTTTAACTTATAACAAACTCATTGTTTCTATCCTTTGCCTATGCTTCTAAATCTTGGGGAGACAAAGTTGCAACAATGGCGAACGATGGAATTACTACTGAAACACCTGCTTCAGTCCTTGGAGAACCAATAAACCCTATGACGACACTCACCACTTGGGCACTGACGGCTTTGGCAATCTCGGCATCGGCATCTCGACTTCAACACATTTTGCGTGAAGATCAGGGAACAAATCGTCCTCATCGTCGTAGGAAAAATCAATAGCATTTGGATTGCGAATCCTGCCTGTAGGTTGTGATCGATAGCATTTGGATCGTGTAACTAGATTCTATTTGTGGGCTATGTTCGGTGACATTTGGATTAGGACGCGGATCCTACTTGTAGGTTATGGTAGATAGCATTTGGATCGTGTATTGGATCCTATTTGTAAGCTATGATCGGTAGCATTTTGATCAGGACGCGGATCCTACTTGTAGGCTATGATTGATAGCATTTGGATCATGTAACTGGAAGCAGACCCCTCTTGTGACTATGATTTGAATTTATGGACGACAATGATACGAATTTCTTGCTTTTCTTTGCTCAAATCATGTTACGGTTCAGGAGTTGTCTTTGAGGCTTTGGCATTATCGATTTCAGCACTTTCGACTTTGGCACTCACGGGTTGAGAATTGTTGGTCCTGGCAGTTATCAGTTTCTTGTTGGCAAATTGATGTTTTTTGATCAATCAGCATCAATTTGAGGAAAGATGTCAATCAGAAAGAACGGAAATCAGGCAACTACATTATGAGTTTTCTATACTTAGATGCTTCCATAATAAAATTATTTTCAATTTCTTTATTCTGATTTACTTTCCTGTTAGCTGAATATTTAGATTATGAATATGTATTATTATTGTTAGCTGAACATTTAGATTATGAATATGTATTATTAAATTACTTAAAATAGATTATACATAATATTTTGTACCTAAAATAGATTATAAGATTATTATTTAATGGAAAAAAAGCAAAGGGAAAAGTCATCGAGTATATTCAGAATTCAGTCTATTTTTCTCAAAACTTTGATAGGAGAATTATGCAAAGAGTTTTGACAGGAGAATTATGCAAAGAGGAGGCCAGGACCTTATTATAGAGGATATGCAGTAGAAAATCCTTCAAATGCAACAAAATTTTTCTAATTTTGAATAAAGGAAATCAAATGAGGTCACTCATAGCTACTACAGTAAATAATCAGATTGAGAGAAGAAAATGAATACCAAAAAAAGTTGGGATATTGGAGTAAAGATAGATTTATAGAATTTCAATGGTCGCATGGATCCAGATGAATTTATCGAATGGTTTCAAAAAGTGGAATAAATTTCTTAATACAAGAGAATTAAATTGGCAATCACCAAACTCAAAAAAAAAATGCTTCATTATTGACAGAGAACATGAAGCATCTTCGACAGTAGGAAAGGAATTGTAAAATTACTAATAAGTCTAAGATCAAATGAGATATGCAACACAAATATCTTCACTTGTATTACCAATAAAATATGTTCATAAAACTTCACTACTTGCACTACAGAGATTATTCTGTGAATAATTACAAAAATGAATTTATTCAAACCAACTTGAACAGTGAGTTGGTGGAACCAGAGAAACACACAACAGTGAGACGTCTTGGAGGATCGAGGTCATCTACTAGAAGCGTAGTATAGTCAAAGTTGTATTGGTCCCTACTCGAGATACAGACCCAAACTTTGAATATGGATAAAAAGCAATGTTACAAGGTGATAACAACACCTTATATGCAGAATTCAATCCCAAAATCGAGAACCAATGGAATATCTTAACCGACCCCATTCAAAGTAAATTCAGTTCAGAGTGGAGAAAAGTGGATATCCTCTGCACTCTCAAATCTCTCTCAGCAAAGAAGTGTCTCAAGTGTCACAGCCTCAGGCATATTACGTCTAATTAACAAAATAGGAGGGTAATCATTTTCACTTAACATTGAGCAGTTGAAAAAATGAACGTGACATGGGAGAGGATGAAGACTTCAGAGAAGGACTCAACTTCCATCCGACAACGAAGGAACACCCATGAAAGAAACTCCAATTGGATTTACATTGGTTGTTCTAAAAGATTGTTGATCTGAGGAGTTAATGCCAAAAAAGAGGTAGCGCAAGTTGTGAGAATCACTAGTTATCATGGAAGGCAATTTACCTCTTAGATACAGCATGTCACGAATTCCAAAGTTAGTTCCTCAAGACAGACTTGTTCAATAAATGCTCCCAACTGAGTATGAGAATTGGGAGAAACAAGTTACATATTTAATGGTTCGATGCTTGGTTCATAAGAACACTCAACCATGTGTAATTTCACCTCTAGTTGTGCCAAAAAAGGATAGTTACTTATTCTATCAGGATAGTCATTCGAATGACGTTAAGTGTTTTAGAGTTGTCTAGGATGAATATGGGCATA
Source organism: Phalaenopsis equestris (assembly GCF_001263595.1). Taxonomy (NCBI): domain Eukaryota; kingdom Viridiplantae; phylum Streptophyta; class Magnoliopsida; order Asparagales; family Orchidaceae; genus Phalaenopsis; species Phalaenopsis equestris. The sequence continues at coordinate 2,743 of NW_018249465.1, forward strand.
AATTTTGTAGTAGAGTCGACTCAGACATAGCGAAACCATAACTTGGCTATGAGTGGTAGAACGATTCCAAACACTTATTGGAAAAAAAATTGATGCTCCTGCTACTTGGGGAGTGTTGGCATCAAATTTTTTTTAAGTCACGAGTATAGGATGTCCATTCGAGCGCTAAGGAACATTGCTTGATGCATGTGTTGAGTCTTGTAACGCGAGACATCCACTTTGGACCCACCAACACGTGTTGAGGAGCACGTAATCGAGGTCATTTTGCTAAGGCTTTGGATTTCGCTTGGGTGAATGCCGGTCAACAGTTCCATATGAAAGTTGGGAAAAGACTTTATTACCTTGGAAGCCCATGAATCCTATAAATGAGAATTATTTTGGAAATGGAAATGAAGTATTAGAAGCCATGATAGATCAATATTCACATGCTTCAACTCCATTAATACCACCAACAGTTGGAAGTTCGCTTGCTTTGGAAAAGAAATTGAAGAAAATTGAAAGGGAGCTTCAGAGTATTATGAATGTAGTAGGAGATCTTAAACACCTTTTTGATCACCTAGATTAGAGAATGAAAGAAAATTTTGATGACACTAGAACTTTTGAAGCAGGATTAGTTCAGATGTTTAAAGAAAATGGGTGGATCCAAGAAAATTCGACATATCAATTCTCATACCTATCCTTCTACAACTTATATTTTCTTTACCAATCTATGGGAGATATCAGAGGAGGAGAAAACACTGAAGAAGAGGCATAATAATTAAAGACTTTAAATTCTCTATCTATTTTAGAATATTATATATATATATATATATATCCCATTATCCCTGTTAAGACCCACGCATGAGAGAGGGAAAACAATATTTCCATACAGCTGACAAAATAAAATCATATATATCCTATTGGTAGGTCTCCCTCTCTCTTCCCCTATTCTTTTCATTTTCTTCTCA
>NW_018249466.1:0-315 GCF_001263595.1 Phalaenopsis equestris
GATGATCCTCTGGAACGATATGGCGGGCCGCGTGTTAGCTGACTCAGAAGGCGGCGTAGAATGAAAGCGCGTCGCGTGGCTGTTTGACGGATCCGATGATACAGTCAGCCCGTGGTTTGAATAATCAAATAGGGGCACTTAATAAATTCAGAATATAGCCCCTAAACTTCAAAAATTCATATCTTTGCATAGAAAATTCATAAAAATAAAATAAAAATACCCCCTTGCTTAGTGAATAGAGAAGAATCATATTGATCTAGTTTCACATTAATTTGATGTGTAAATTATTTTTAAAAAATGAATTAGGGTTAGGGG
>NW_018249467.1:0-1174 GCF_001263595.1 Phalaenopsis equestris
TTTCATTTTTAACTATTTCCTACTTCAAACCAAACATAGCTTCTACATATTATTTTCATTTCAGAGCTATTCATTTGTAAGTACTTGGAAAGCATTACAGTCAAAATGCAGATGTATTACATTTCTGGTAGTTTGGTTGATTGTAAAAAGAAACCCATCAAAAGATTTTACAAAGAGTTCTGAAAGTCTAATTGGAATTCGCCCATCACAAATTTCTCCCTCTTAACCCCCATCGTAAACTCCAAATCAAAAGCTCCCGCTGACAAGATCCTCTTAGCTCCTGTCCCACCAAGATCCTGCTTGTCCTCCCGTGACTTTGATTAATATTTTTCCTTATTATTTGCTCCAAACCAAACATAAAAGACATTGCATTTAATTTACACAGCATTTAGATTACCCATAATTTAATAACTTCACCCAAACTGCCCCCATCCCTCTTTCAAATCCCTTGGACAAAAGGAAGCCTATATAAATTACCTGGAAAGGATACGAAAACTTGTGATGTGATGAGGTGAAGCAGATCCAACATCCGCACCGGCGGCGTTCTTGGCAGGCCCAAATAATGAGGCATTTGTTGGCCTCGAATGGCCGGAAGCAGTCTTTAATTTGGTGATGTGTGGTCGTAGAGATGAAAGGGAGATCCGATTCAGGGACCTGAGGCAAGTGGAAGCCATGGAGAGAATGTAGAGGAGGTGGAGGGGGCCTGAGAGATTAGGGTTTCGGATATTGTGAGGGAACCAGAAGAGGCAGAACAGAATGCCAAGAAAATATTGCTTTTTTTTATTTTTTTTTTTGCAAAATTTTAAAAACGACATTTTTTTTATAATTTTATTATTTTAATTAAACTCTTAAAAAATAAAATATTTACAATTTTATTTTAAAATATTGGGTTTTTACAGATAGAGGTCCTTAAACTGTGTAATTTACAATAGAGAAAATTTTTCATATGGAGACCGTATGTAGAGTTGTGTACGGGCTTCAATTAAACTAAGCCACCAAAACAATATTTAATTCAATAAATTTACAATTTTTTTGAAGTAAGGCATACTTTATGGCCATTTTCAGTTGAATGCGGCTTCTCTAAATCTTTGATGGTTGCTCGATTTCATTTCTCATTTTGTCTACATACAGCTTCCTCTTTATACGGGTGACATATTGGAGGACAACGCCTCTG
>NW_018249468.1:0-260 GCF_001263595.1 Phalaenopsis equestris
AGATGTTTGTTCAGACACATCTTGTTAAATGGTGTTTGGCTAGGACTAGGGTACTAGGTAGTATTTTTGATGCCTCTGGTATTATTTTTTTGTCATCTTATTTCTTATAGCCATGCATCGCTTTTGTGTTTTTTTTGGGGTTCTTGTGTGTGCCTATTTTGATATGCATGACAGTGTTGGGCAAGCTTCTAAAGGGGGCTTGACACGACTAAAAATGTGCAACTTTTTTATATATTTTTATGCTCATTTATAATAATATT
>NW_018249469.1:0-969 GCF_001263595.1 Phalaenopsis equestris
ATGCTACTGATCAATGAACTATATTCAAGAAAATAGTATGCAACCTGTTGTTCTTTGAGATGAATTTTTAAAGTGATGCTTGTTCCGATAATTGCTATGTGGCCAATATCTGTCACTTGGTCCAAAGATTTGTAATAAAATCAATTTTAATAAAATAAAATTTTAAATTTTCACTTCTAAATATTCCTTTTAAAATTTGAACTTTGTAAAGATGGATTGAATAAAATGCTTGCACATCTATAACTTAAAATTCACTTAGTAATAATTGTTATTGTTCTTGTTCATTTTTGAATTTCAGCACATGCTGATGTTTCCCCATCTTCTTCACGAAAATATCAGGATAGAGGATGATCTTATCCTTTAATGACGTCTTGAATCTTACATTTGATGAAGTAAAGGTGAACCAGGGTTGCATCATAAGTTTTGATCTGGTTTATGGCCAAGTCAATGTGGACTACGAGGGCCCCCTGATCAACATAGCTAGTCGTCGAGAAACAGAAGGGCTACATTCTCAGTTATGAATCAATGCTAAGGAAGACTCAACATTGAAGAGGAAGAAGGCAAAAAAATTTCCAGCTGCACCAAACCCAATAGAAAGGGTTAGTTAACTACACTCTAGGATTACAACACTGACAGGAGACCCAGTCAATGCTTCTGTAGAGAGAGTTCCAAATACATCATTAAGAAGGACTTAGTGCAGAAATGCCTACCGTTGCAAACACAAAGCCTTAGAGTGATTAAAAGAAGACGTGACAGATGAGCTAAGGTTTCTTATGAGTTTACACCATTAGAGAACCCCGATGAGCTTTTCACGGGATGTCTGACATGCAATGCAGAGATATCAAGAAAGACATCATCAGTAGGATCATTTTCAATGTGCTCGGAGTGTAAGTTCTCATTCTGAAGCATTACAGGGCGTTTGAAGAATATACAGCCTCCTCCATGATATTTAGAAGTGCAGAGCATCCA
>NW_018249470.1:0-761 GCF_001263595.1 Phalaenopsis equestris
GGGGCAGCTATAGTTTATCCAGTTTATGCTGATAAGCAGTTTATCCTTATAAGCTGTGTATCTACAGTTAATCATAATAAGTTTGTCTGTTAGGTTTGTGTGTTTGTAAAACAACTGATTTGCAGCCGTTTCTGGATGAATGACAATTCTACTCCTGAACTAATAAAATTGTTAAGCTGTTTGGTTTATGCGGTTTGAAAACAGCTGATTTGTAGTTGTTTGTGGAAAAATAATCATTTCGATCACACGCAGTCGAGCTATTTGCAACAGTAACATAATGGGAAAACATTTAATATACTAAAATCCAAAAAAAAAACGCTACATAACAGTTCAAAGAAAAAAAGATATGTTCTTCACTCAAAAGAGACTATCTACAAACCTAATAAAAAAAGAAAAAAATATATGAAAATTACAACTAAAATTATGATAACTTCATCTTAAAATGTAAGCAGGCATGTCTTGCATAGCTGCAGTGGTGTGTCTGTATTTTTGTTAGTGGTAGCTTTTTTTGCTTTGCTTTTGCAGTATTCTTGTTTTTTATTCAGTTATTGTTTGGGCTGCAAGAATTATAGGAGAAGAGGAAATAGCTTGTCAATTTTGCCTACAAGAGGAAGAAACAATTTGCAAAACTACGCTCTAAGGGTGAAACTTGGTTCTGAAATTCAAATCCTTGCGCCAATCAAGTACTGAAATGTGTTATATTCAATGCTGAGAAGACAGTAAATATTTTTTTTTTCTCTTTTTGCTATTCTAACCATAGG
>NW_018249471.1:0-381 GCF_001263595.1 Phalaenopsis equestris
ATAAATTTCACCCTTTAATGATATTAACGAGAGAACGCTAAAGTACTCGTGCACGTAAATTAAAAAAAAATTGATATTGAAATAGTTTAACTACTATAATTTTAAACGTTGCTCCTGTGATTGTTGTGCATATATAAAATGATAGTCATGTTGTTGATATAGTAAAATACCTTGAGTATTATGAAATATCGTGAGCAATTATATTCATAAACTATCAAATATTTTATACTGAATTATAAAAGTTCAAGTGACATTCATATTAACTTCATTTTCATTGTGTTATTATAGTTTGAAGTATGAGTATTCACTAGTTTTAGTTAGTTCACTGTTATTTTAAACTAGCATTTATGGTTTAATTAATTGATTAAAAGATGAGCAATG
>NW_018249471.1:1201-5009 GCF_001263595.1 Phalaenopsis equestris
CCGCTCACCATCGGTTTCCCTGCTCGCCGTCGTTGACCATCTTTGTTTGCAATGACATATTTTAAATACACATGTAACATATAATGTCATATTGAAGATCCAACGATAATTAATTATAGTGTTGTTCTAAACCAAAGACCGAACGATAACTTCTGACCTCGATAGCTATTGACCACCATTGATCATTGCTGGCTGACCACCCCTATTTCTAACATTGTATCTGAAATACAACTGTAACACATATCGTCTTATTGAAGATCCAACGATAACTTCTGTCAATTTTAACCGGACTTTTGAAAAATTGACATGAGTTGTATATGAACAATTGTTATAACTAGTGCAAAATTGTAACCATTCTCTCTCACTTGTGAGAAAAGTGCTCGTCTTTGTAATTACACATTTATAATGGATTAGTTTAATTGGTTTAAATCCCATGATTTTTTCCCTTTAAGAGTTTTTCTAGTAATTTTTTTTGTGTTTTCTCCTGCTATCTTTTTGTTATATGTCTATTTGTTGGATCTTCCTACAATGCTAAGAGATTAATTAATCACTCTATCACTGAGAATTTTCAGGCACCCAACAATCTTACAACTTGTCATGCCATATTTATTTTATCTACCTTAAAATTAATGTTGTATGTTGTGATAAGGCTTTCAGAACATACCACATTGCACATATCGTAAATAAATCATGCACAAATATTATTCAAATCATGTTTGAAATATATTCTAAATATTGAGCCATGTTACACATGTCTTGAAATTAATCCTAGCCATGTTTGAATAATGTTCGAATGCTGCGAATTTTACTCATATAATTCAAATTTTATTTGAATATTGATTGAACTGAAGCTATTTGGGACGAACTTTAAATAAATAGTCTTAAAAAAATGTGGTATTATTACATGAATTAATTTTTCAGATATTTTTTCTCATGAAAATAAATAATTATAGCTATTATGAGGTATATAAAGCTGAATTTATATATTATAGATTTTATGGAAAGAATTCAAAAGGAAAAGAAAAAAAAAAAAAGAATCTCGGCACTTCTTGTCTACAAATTCAGGATTGTTTGTTTTAATAAAGCAAAACTTGATATGAAAATTTAGACCTAATTAACTTCGAGATTTACCTTCTAAAAATTATAAGGAACAATTTCTTAGATAAAATCGCAAAAATGATTTTATAATAATAATATAAATTTTGATTAAACTTGTATAGATATAAAATCTAATTGGGGAGTTATATATTTTTTAAAAAGTAACTGGGATGCTGCGGAGTGATAATGTGATACTAAAAATATACTGTGATTATTACAATATTTTTTTTAAATAAGATCATAATTTAAAATCTACTGTCGTACTTAAATCACAAGTGTTGAGAAAATACCAACTAAAAAAAAATCATATTTGTACATTTATGGTTGTAGTTACATCAGAATTCTTAATGTAAATTGTGTTAGGCGTGTAATGATGAGGCGTCACGTGTCAGATATGTTCAATATTAAAAGTGATAGAAGTTATTTGACATTCGACACTCCACCATTAAACTTAGGGTCCGTTTGGTCCGTTTGGGTAAGCTTGTCTGTTTCAGGATAAGCAACGCGGCCCGCGGGCCAACCGCAGGGGTCGACCTGCGGTCTGCGTTTAGTGTAAAAATCCAAATACAGTTTCGGATAAACTGGTGAAACGCGCGAACCAAATAGTACGACGACGTTTTGAAAATGCCGCCCACATTTATAAGCTGTCCCAAACGAACCATTAGAATGAGTTGGAATATAATATTTTTTACTCAGCAACGAGCCTTGTCCATTCCGCCAAGCAAACTGCAGTGTGAAAATGGGTTGCTTCACCGCGGCAATAAATTTGAGTAGTAAAATTAATTGGTCTGAAAAAACACACCCCGTCCCCGATAATCTCCTCCGCGTCATCGTATCTTAATACCTTCATCTCCGACTCCTTCGTCCGACCGAGTTTTTCCACCTCCGTTTAGTCTTCTCAGAGTTGTTAGGGCTTCGCTCTCTCCTCTGCTTTCCTCTCGCCAGTACCTCAATATCTTCTCCCAGTTCTTTTAAAGCTGGACCGACGCCCTAAGCGTTGCCTCATATATTAAACATTTCCGACTGAGCTAGATTTTCGCCTTTCCGGCGGCCATGACGGTCTACGAAAACTGGGAGCGTCTTGTGCGGGCGACCCTGCAGAGGGAGCAGCTTAGGACTGCTGGCCAGAGGCCCGGCCAATCCGCATCGGGGCTCGCTGGGGCCGTACCTCCGTCTCTTGGCAGGACTACCAACATCGACGCAATCCTACAAGCTGCAGATGAAATTGAGGATGAGGATCCCAATGTTGCGAGGATCCGTAAGTGACATCCTTGCACAGCTCATATACCGTTATACTAGTGATTCAATTCTTGATTATGTGAGCTTTAAAAACTTACAAGTTGTTTCTTCTAAGCAACCTTAATTGGGTGAGATTCGCAACCCATTTCTGTTTTGTAAAACGCGATAATCCTTTATTTGATCAAGTCAGAAGATGAAATTGTCAATGCCCGCAGCCACTACTACTAATACTGCTACTAGTATTGCTACTAATATTGCTACCAGTATTGACTTCTCACATATAATTGCCAGAACACCTGCTTTTGCATCGGTTTTTTGATTCTTGGTTGGGCTTATCTTTTGTAATATAAAAAACAAGTTAAAGATTTGGTGAGAGAATCCTTATTTGTAAATTTAACTATTTATATGATATCTGCATAATAACTAATTCTAAAGATTTTTAGTTGTGATCTTCCGCTATGCAGACCTGGATAAAAACTATTTATAGAGGTTTTTAATTGTGATCTTCCGCCATGCATACCAAACTTCTTAAAAGAAAAATGATGTTGTGAAGGGAGGGCGTTTTGGGCTGTTTATGTGTGATATATGATAATTTCATTATGTAAAACCTAAATATTAATGCAATTTCTGCATATGAAATGAATTATTAAGTTTTTTTTAGTAATCTTGCACTAATTATATCAATTATCAAACGTCTTAAATAAATACTGTTGCTTGGGAACAGAGGGTGTTTTGAGTCATTTATTTATGCTATGTTATACTTTCATCGTCTTGATCATCATTTTCATGTGAATCTGTTTGATTCAAACTACAGTTTTTTAATTAGTTAATTATAGTGAATGTTTACTGAGTAAATGCTGTAGGGTGGCTAGCAAGAAGCATATTTGTTATTAGCTATAATTTAGGCGTTTTTGCTGGATGGATTCCATCAAGTGTAAGGTGTTAAATACATTATAAAGAATGACTACTAGTGGACTCTTATAACGACGACTTTCATTGAACCCTTGAAGGCGACATTGGAAGAATATTTTGTCATTCAATAAAGAGTGGAAAATTAATAGGACTTGATGATATCCCAATTGAAGTGTGTAAATATCTTGGAGATTTGGGAGTTTCTTGGTTTAATAAATTCTTTAATATTATTTTAAAATTTAAAAAGATGCTGGAGGAGCGGAGGATAAGTTTTTTGGTCTCCGTTTTTAAGAATAAAAGGGATGCACTAGAGTGTGCAAATTATAGAAGAATAAAGTTAATGTGTCATACTTTAAAATTATGAGAGAGTAATTGAACATAGGTTAAGACGCAATACAAAGATTTCTCATAATCAGTTTGGATTTATGCGAGGCAAGTTTACTGTTGAAACCATACATTTATTGAGAGGTTTTATGGAGAAGTACAGAGAGAGAGTAAGGAGGATCTGCATGTCAATTTTATTTATTTAGAAAATGCTTACAATAAGGTTCCAAGAGAA
>NW_018249472.1:0-2781 GCF_001263595.1 Phalaenopsis equestris
AATAATCAAATTTTAATGACTAGCCTTTATCGAAAGTGTTATCTAACATCGGGAGGGGTAATTAACTATAAGGGCTTGCACCAATGGAAAACTTCAAACCCCAGATCAAAAATTTATCACAAAATAATGGCAAAATCTCTGGGTAGTGTTTTATCTACAATATAATCAGCTTTCTGAAATTTGACCCTTCAAAGCTCTCTCAATTAATAAAACAAAAATAAATGCAAAGAGTTAATGGGGAGCGGTCAAAATTTTTTGGAGCCTTCATGATAGTTAATTAAGGTAGCATATATGAAGTAATGAAAGTTTAGGTGTAAATTTCCTATGTTGATCTGTGAGGCGGCTCATTCTTGCTTTGATAAGTGGCTCAAGAGCATCTTGAGTGGGGTAACAATCTAATCTCAAGCTAGACTCAACTTGATGTGTTTGAATGATAGAGATTCAATATGTTGCTCATCTTATCTTCTAGTAGATGTTATGGGTTTTAATGTCAGAAAACATCATATAAGATATGATTTGGTGGAGGATATAAAACTGACTTAAAAAAAAGATATCATAGTAAATACCAAAACTCGTTGTTAGTATTTATTTTGTTACTTTTCAATTACTTATAATAATATCTTGTGTTGACAGGAAACATGCGTCAAATGTAAAATATGCATGTAACTAGTGTTGTAAATGATTCAAGTTAAGCTTGATCCACCCTTAGCTTGAGCTTGAGCTTGAGCTTGATTAATTAATTGATAATGAGTTTGAGCTTAATCTCGAGCTCGAGCTTACTTTGATGAGTTTGAGCCGTTTCATTGGCCCGCTTCTTTATTATTAAAAGGGAAAATTAATATCAACTCAAGTCAATTTTGTAATAAAATGATCAATTAAATAAGTAATTAAGGGATAAATAATAAAAAATCACCTGATATTAAATATAAGGTATCATTTTTTAGATATCTTTAATAATTTAAAGTTCAATTTTTTATATTTTAATATAATTGAGTATATTTTATATTAATTAATTTTTATGAGTCAGCTCACAAGATAATGAGTCAAGTTGGGCTAGGTTGAGCTTGGCTTTTTATCATCAAGCTCTGTTCACAAGCTACTTATTGTGTCGAGCATCAGTAGGGCCTTAAATCATCTTGGCTCACTACGACCCTACTAGTACTTTAGCCACAACAACATATCCCTCCTTAAATAAAGTAATAAAATACCAAAAATTATTCAAACAAATTCATTCAAGATTAATAAAATAATTTCAAGCTTAGAGCAAGCATAAAATTAACAAAAACTCATATACACAACCTTAACTTGCATAAAATGCACAAAAATCGTATTTAGCTGTTACAATATATAAATACATACAAATTAAGTTGTATACTCGGGATTCCTTCCTGATACATTTAATTTGTCAAGGAATCTCAAGCAAAAACATGCCAGAGATGGAAAAATGTTGAAGCCAAAGAGGAAAAAAATCAAATGAAGGAAGGGGAAAACATCTTGGGTTTCTTTGACAAAGATCTTGCAAGAGAAGAAGTCGCATATGCGATAAATAGAGAGGGAGAGAGTTTTTGGTTGCCCGCTGCAAGACTTAGGCATAAGAATAAAAATGATGTTTTTGGTTGCCCGTTGCAAGACTTAGGCATAAGAATAAAAATGATGGCTTTTAGGCATGGGTGTGATATAGACGTGAATATCAACTGATTTATGTTACTTGCTAAAATCCGTTTGTAAATCAAGATGTTATAAATGTAGAAATAATTGGTTGATATTTCAGCCTGTATTTTGGCTAGTAATATTTACTGGCTAAATATTCAGCTGGTAAACCAACTGCCAAACTAAATTTATCATTTTGATAAGCTTTTCAGGGTTGGTGGAATTTCAATATTGCCTTCATGCTAATAGTTTTATTGATCTGTTTTCCTTTTACATGAAAGACAAAAGAGTCAAGGGAGAGTAAGAAAAATGTTGAGAAAAATCATTATTAAATATGTTAAAAATATAGATTTGATATATTCTATCTCTCAATAACTAACATCTTCTAAACTAAGTGACACATCATCTCATTAAAAGTTGGATAGTGACTAATGAATTTGGAAAAGTCAACATGTTCATGAAATATATCAACAAGGTTTTAGACTTAAAATGTTACTTACAGTTTTCAAATCACTAAGATTATGAAAAATGTGACTTTAAGGACAACCTCTTGGTAATAACTAGGAAGTTATCTCCTTACAATCATGTTCAGAAAAGTTTGTTATGATGTTAAGAAAGTATTAATATGTTGACATAGAAAGTAATTAATAACACAAAAATGATGCCAGTCAAATTTCATGCTACAAAGGATTCTCAACTAAAGATGAATTTGTGTATGAAATGAAAATTTCATCTACAAAGAAGTTATCATCAAGAAGCCATCATTATAAAAAATATGACTAATCCAAACCATCATAACTGCCTATGGTAGAATGATCTAAGAGCAAAGTCCCAAAAAGTTAAAATTGTCCAAATATATATATAGTAAAATTTTTCTAAAAAGGCTTCATTTTTCTTCTTGACAAAAGTAATCCTTAGTTAATGTGAATATCTTATTAAAGGAAATTCTTTGTAGTAATGTCTCTTTTTATAGGGTCAGGTTTACTTTCTTATGTTGCATCAATTTTGTTGTTTCTAAAAATAATCTAAATATAATAATAATCTTATGTCTCTCTCTCTCTCTTTCTCTCTCTCACACACACACAGTCACTCTTAAGGCTGTCAATTTGGCTCGTTGTTCATGAACAGCTC
>NW_018249473.1:0-713 GCF_001263595.1 Phalaenopsis equestris
AAGAAAAGTTAATCATTACACCTATTATTGTTTCAGCTGATTTGATAAAACCTTTTCATTTATAGTGTAATGCTAATAATTATGCTATTGGGTTTATGTTAAGGCAGAAATATGATAAAAATATTTAAAGTAATATACTATCCTAATAAAACATTTAATGAAGCAAAAACTAATTACCATACTACTGAAAAATTATTATTAGTTATAGTATATGCTTTTGATAAATTCAGACCTTATCTTATTGGAACTAAATGTATTGCACATATTGAACATTCTGCTATAAAGTATTTAAAGAAGAAGAAGGATGCAAAACCACGATTAATTAGATGGGTCCTTCTAATGTAACAATTTGATTTTGTTTGATTTTTAAGTTGTGAATAAGAATGGTACTGATAATCAAATTGCTAACCTTTTGTCAAGGCTTGAATAGGAAAATGGTAACTTTAATGAAGAAATTAGTGAATGTTTTTTTGATGAATAATTATATGAAATTAATGAATTACAAGTTCCGTGGTATGTTGATATAGTAAACTATTTAGTTAGTAACATTTTACCTTATGGACTTGATAGCCATCAAACTAAAAAGTTCATCATGATTCTAAATATTATTTTTGGGATGACACTTAAATATATAAACAATTTAAGGACATAATTATTCGAATATGTGTACCAATTAATCTGACTTTGGGTGACATTTTGGGGTTGATAAAACT
>NW_018249474.1:0-507 GCF_001263595.1 Phalaenopsis equestris
AAACAAGCAAAATCCATGTTATGTATGTAATTGTAGTGGGTGTTGATCACCTTAACAGCTTGTTTATGAACAGACCATATGTATCAACTACAAAGGGCCAAAAATAAGGTCTGAACTAACAATTTCTGCTTACAACCCCAAATACTTGCAAGTACTTGGTGATAGATGGATTAATAAATAAAAAATTTGTCAGAAATAATAAAATTCAAGGACTGAATTAGATTAGATGTAATTTCAAGATTACAAAAGTCCTTAAAAATAACTTTTTCAAATTACATCATATCATTATTTAAAATAAACTGCTACTTATAATATTTATAATACTCAAATCTTTCATATTACATCAAAAAGACCATTGTTACTCGCTTTTACAAAATAAACACTCATTTTCATGTATACATAAAATACTAAAAAGAAAAAAATTTTATTTACATACCACTCAATTTTTACATGCATGTCACCATACTTATTACATAAAAAGTTATATTTCACCTTTTAGGAGTTAAA
>NW_018249475.1:0-1065 GCF_001263595.1 Phalaenopsis equestris
CAAAAAAAAAAAAAAAAAAAAAAAACTCGAAGTCTAATCTATTTGAAATGATTTCATCATTGATGTGTATTTTAAAAGACATTATTTGTTATTGGACAAAATAAATGCATATTACAATAGTGTGATGAATTGACCTTATTTTAGTCGAGTGATTGAAAAAATTGGAGAAGTGACGGTAACCCAATTGCTACGATAGAAGACCAACGACGATGGTTGTGTGGCTGTGATATGGATTCATGATCACTGGTGGTAATGATTGTGAGACAGCACAGATCCATCAACATTAATAGTGATAATCAAACGATGATGATACGATGATGGCAATTTGACAATGTCTATGCACCGGGAGGGCAACTGTGGATAAGCAATGATGATCTAATATTAGCAACGATATCAGTTTGGTGACGGTCCGGTTTTGATGATGGCATGATGGAAATGGTCCGACTCGACAGTGATGGTGATCGGGATAAGATCATCCGACGACAAACGATGTTGTAACACAACAGTGATTGTTGTCGAGTGCTGATGATATGACATAATGAGAGCTGAGAATGTTGATCCGATGACTAGGAGATGATGATTTGACAACAACGACAATACCGTACAACAACATTGGTTGTCAAGGGTGTTGGTGATTTAACGTGGCGGTGGTCAAGAGATAAATAAACGACAATAGTAGTGTAACACAATTGGGCATGTTATCAAGCGTAAATGATTTCAACATAGTGACGGTCGAAAAGATGATGATCCCGTGATAATGATAAGGTGATGTTTGAGAGATGACAATCCAACGACTACGATTGTGCATCACAATTGTGATTGCTATCGAGCATCATTGGTTCAACATATTAACCACTAAAAGATGATGATCTAGTGAAGATGGTAAACTGGTGGTTTGAAGATTATGTTATAACGACAACAACGATGGACCACAATATCGACAGTTGTCAGGTGTTCGTGATTCAACATGTCGATGACCAAAAGATGATAATGTAACGCAACTGTGGCGCATGGTCGTGAGATGACTTGCTATAATTTAATCACTCGAAAATAATAATAATAAAC
>NW_018249476.1:0-425 GCF_001263595.1 Phalaenopsis equestris
TTTTATGATTAATCTTTCTTATTTCATTTTTTCTTCCACCCCATAAAATTCATATGATCGTAGATTTGTATATGAAAGTTTGATCTTTAGTTTAAGAAGAAATTTATGGTTTTGCTAGAAACTTCATATTCATAAAACCCATTTACTAAGCTATACAAGAGATTTGTATATGATTTGATTTTGGGTTCACTCCTGAATGCACAAATAATGACATATGGTATATGGAGATTTTAATTCTAATTTTTCTATTTAACAATAAAAATCTGCAAATAAGTTGTTTACAAAACACACAAACCAAACAACTGCAGCTTATGCAGAGCAGAGGCAGATTAGTCATCTTTCCAGAATCAGCTATTCTCTAAACACATAAGTCAAACATACAGACAACTAATCCGGATCAGCTGCTTATCACCAGATTATCAGGA
>NW_018249477.1:0-1003 GCF_001263595.1 Phalaenopsis equestris
TTATTTGTAAAAGGGTATAAATTTCTCATTTTTTTTTATTAGTATGTCCCAATCCTCTCGTATTTATAAGAGAGAATATGGTTGAATTTTATGTGTGGAATTGTAATCCTATTTAGGCATTCGATTTTCCTTCTATCCACTATGGATGGTGGAATAAAATCTCCCCGTGGACATAGGAGGATTTTCACCGAACCACGTAAATTGTACCATATTTGATTGTTTATTTATTGTATGATTTTGTTTTATGTATATATAGTTTTGCACACCACTTATACTATAGAAACAATCATCTATAAATAGAAGAAAATCTATCATCTATGTAACAAGGGATGCAAACTTGATCAATAGATATTATATCTATACTATTTTCTCTTGTGCATGCATGACCTCTTTTCATAGCTCTTTCCTTAAGGTGCAAGTCCATGAACTATTTAGGATTCAACAAGTACCAAACTTTAAATTAGGAAGATTTACTTATATACCCCTCAAAACTTTTGCATTTTACATATATAACACCTAAACTTCAATTTTAATATACATGCCGTATTTTCTATGAATGAAATGGTGTATTTCATATTATTTAAGGATAAAATAGTGACATTTCTGATATAATATGAAAGATTTGTGATGCTTTAATGCAAAAAAAAAAAAAACAAGAAGTTTGTCGGCATGTAAATACATAAAAGTTGGGTGGCCTGAATGTAAATGCCTTTTTAATTTAATGGAAAGAGGACGCAGTTCAAAGCATTAATTATGTTAGTTTGTTAGCTTGTCATAATCTGAGTCGGGCCCGACTTTGAAATAATTATATAATTGACCACGTCTTGTTAGTATTTCCAATGCTTAGCACGTATGATTTTTAAATTGACCCATCTGTCACCTCTTAAAAGAGCTCTTTGGCCCTACACGTAGCCGATGTGGGACTTGTTGTCCGTGATATTCTCCTCCACCTAATCACTTGACGCCCTCGTAACGGATCTGCTCCTTCGAGGGTCCCACTGGA
>NW_018249478.1:0-1984 GCF_001263595.1 Phalaenopsis equestris
TATATATGAATTGGTCGTGTTAAATGGTTCACTTGCTGTAGAACTTCTTCATTCAATAAGGTTTGTGTCGCTATTTTGTGCGACGTAATTTTTGTCGCCACTTAACACAAATTGTAAGAGATTAATTATATTAAGAATGCTTGACAAGAGAAAATAGTAATTTGTTATTTACCCAAAGATGTATGCAATAATTTAATGGTGTTTATTCGGCGCAAGTTAAATTTGTCGCATTTGATACGAAGGATTATATATTCGTGTTTATGCATTGAAGATTCAATTGAAATTAGGTCATCTATTTTCTGTCCCTTTTTTTATAATTTGTAAAAATTATTCATATTTTATAAATAATATAATGTATAATTGCATCTACAATTTTCTTGCTAACATATTTTACATGTCAAGTAATTTTGTGGCGCCATGTAGCATTATTTTATATTTTCATATGTTGAATATTATGTCGTCCTTTCACAATCCGCAAAAAATTAATACATTTTGCACTTAAAAAGTGATATTATTTGGGAGATGAAGTGGGGCTTGACATCTGAAACTCCAACACAGTGTCGAATATGACTTGTTTTTTTACAGACGACATCAAACTGATGTGTGCAAGAGAATTCATTAGGATAGAAAAATTGATTATTGTGTTAGCGAGTTTATATGTTTAATTCTCTTTAAGACAATAATCAATTCTTATATCACAACTAGTTTTCTTGTATGCATCAGTTTTAGAGAGTTTAACCATGACACACTATGAGAGTACAAATATTTAAATTTGTAGATTTAATATATGAAAATAAAACCCTACAAATATTAAAAAATGAAGGCTTTGTGCTTTAAAAAAATGAGTAGATAACATATCATAACACCATGCCCAGACTTTTTATAGTAGCCATGGTCACATCTTATCCTGAGTATGTAATTATCATGGAAGTATTCCAAAGTCCGGAGCGATGGAAAATTCTCCTGGCTACGCCCTGTTTGCCGATAAGGGTGGTCCCACCAGCCGTACGAGTCAAAAGTGACGATAAGTGGACCCCACGGCAGATCTTCCAATAGCAACTCTCCACGTCGGACAGTTTCCCTGAAAGCAGTGTCTCTCCCATGCCGTAGGGGGTTGGGCAATTCGTGGGTTGGAGATGGACTGACGCATTAATGTAGCAGCAGTGTGGGAGTAGAATATAGAAGTTGGAGGCCTTAAATATTTAAATATTTACATAGATAACGCTTGGTTTTGATGAATTTATACACCTAACAACTAAATTATTTATTTATATTTATATGGTGTATTATCTATGAAAGGAAACTGAGTATTTCAATTACAAAAAAAAAAAAATGAAGGGTAAAAATATAAAAAAAGTAAAATTTAAGTATTCTAAGTGCAAATAATGAAGGGTAAAAATATAAAAAAGTAAAATTTAAGTATTCTAAGTGCAAATAAGGAATACAGTGTCAAATTCACATGAGTAGCAACTAGCAACACTATTTGCATATTAAACGTGTACAATTGTACTTACGTAACGGTTTCCAAAATGCAAATACACTAAAAAGTAAAGCTAGTTGGACCATGAAAGCGAGATCAAGGCACCCCGGCCAGTTAAGATATATTTTGTAGTAATTTTTTTTTAATTAAAATTAATGCTAATTAATATCAATATTATGCGATTGAGTTGATGTGTGTCGGAAGATTTGTGATGGTAAAGCAATAATTTAGCATTTAACTTTGAATGAAAATATAACACACGCACAGATAAACGAGAAGTAACCAGAAAGATAAACCTTAATTTTTATATGGAAAACTTTAGAAAAGAAGAAAAAAACAAAAAGGTATAATTCAGTTAAAATAATATAATATATAATTGTGAGTACGTATACTCACTCCTTGAATTAAAGAAAATTGTGTTACAATGTTGATGTATAACGGTGGTTCATAGATAAGAGTCATAATTCAGTTATAATTATTTGTTATAACGGTGTTGGCAGACCG
>NW_018249479.1:0-3725 GCF_001263595.1 Phalaenopsis equestris
TAATTAATTCTCTATTAAATATAAAAAACACAACGCAGATTTGTGGGCATTAAATTAAAACTTAAGTGTTCCTCACTATCCCGAAATAATGTTGGTTGCTCGTGTTGCTCAAACTCGACGACACATCAATAGCAGCTGATGTTGACGGTGCTAGTGATATTATGATCATGGATGGTGGCTGTGGTGGTGTCGTGGCTTTGATTATTGGCGGTAGTGGTATCGTGGCTGGTGTCGGTGGTGGTATCGTAGCTAGTGGTGGTAGTGATGTCGGGGTCATGGCTGGTGAAGGAACTGGTGTGATAGATGGGATTAGAGGTGGTGCCAGTTTGGTGCCCTTTATACCAACACGTCCAGTGTCTCTTACAAACTTCCACAAGCCAATACACCCCACAACAGGGGGGGGTATATTGCCCTTTCCTTCAGAAGTTAACTGCAAGCAGGAAAGTAAATTTAATTAGTATATCTACATACTACTAAAAATGAAAGTACTATAATATGGAGTAAAAAGAAAGGAAACACTAAATTGCATGTGTACAATCTACAAACTATTAAAACTAAAAAAAAATAAAAGTATACAGTAAACGAAAGAGAAAACTATATAGTACAATCTACAAACAACTAAAACTGAAAACATAGAAATAAAAAGTAAACAAATAAAATATCACTTACATATCTTCGGCAAACTTCTTTGATGAGTCACTTGATAATGCGGTTAAAATTATTTCATCTTATCCATCGTCTAAATCATGCTCATCAATATCAAATTCCTCGTGTTCATCAACATCCACTTAATTTACCTCTTTATAGATAATGTCAAGTGGAATGTACGACTATCATTTTTAATTCCTAATGATCTGGTTCAACTGAATTTTGAATAATAATAGTCGATGTTGGTTTACTGGCTATGACAACTGCTCATTCTACTTTGTCTCTGATTATATGGGGATAGGAAAGATAAAATACCTTACTTGCTTATCTTGCTAAAATGAAAGGATCAAATTTACCATATCTCCTATTCACTTTTACTTCTATGATATTATACAGTTAGATATCCCCTGTTTCACGATTAGGAATAGAATTGAACGAATCATAGTTGAACAAGAATACATTTCCACTAATAGAGCTAGGAAAAGATAGTTCAACAACTTCTTTGAGAATCCCATAAGAATCTATGCCAACGACTTAGTTATTATGTGCTTTAACACAAACGCCGGAATTATAAGTCTTTTTTCCTTCTGATCAGGACCTCTTACGAAACTTGTAGCCAATCACATCATAAATTTACCAAATTTTGATGATGTGCATGGGTCCCAAAGCAAGATCTAGCAAGCCCTGATCTATTACTCCATTTTTTTATCATAAATCTAGTAATTGATAAATAACTCAACTGTTGTTAAAGGTAACTAATAACAATTATCATAGATATGCAATAGTTTTGATGAACACTTACATGTATTGTGAATCATCCAAGAAAATTATTTACTATCTTCTAGTTTGTGATATCATCTTCAAGTGAATATAATAAATCTAAGAATAAATTGTTACCATGATGAAAAAATTATAGATTAGCCAACATAATATTTTCACCCAGAAGAATAATATACATTAGTGTCTTAATCAAAAAAAGGTTAAACTACATCGTAGAAGAACATAAAGTGTCATTGCTCGAAGTTCATGATCACAGAGATAATGTGATGTACAACTCCCCGATGCTTCACCAAACCGCTGAAAAATAGAAAGTGTCATGGGAGGCGCCACACCCAATGACACAGACTCTTCTTGCACAAAATAATAGAAGCAGAAAGTGGTAGTCTCTTGCAGTAAATATGCCTCACATATGGATCCTTATGGTTGTGATTTACTCTTGACAGTTCGCTATAGTTTATTCAAAAATTTGTAATGTAATTATTTCATAATATTATTTATGAAGTAGTTACTAGAAAGTTTATTCACTAAATTGTTTGCATGTACTTCTCAAATGGATTTATCCATCGATTTTGTATTGGTCCACCAAGGCATTGTGTGGTAGTTGTACACGCTGATGTTCCATGGAGTCAAAAAAAAAACTATGGGAATATTCTTTCGAGCTTGTATAATATTATCAAAATGTTTGCTTCTAACAGTCGTGTTATAGCAAAATTCAAATGAGCTACACATATCTGCTTAAAGAACACATTGATTTCAATCAGTGGATTTAAAATATCACTTGACAAACAACTAAATGCAGTTGACAACACATTTTGAAGAACAGTATAACAATCATGGCTTTTCATTCCAAATATCTTTTTCATCTCCACATCAACACAACGACTCAATTTTGAAGCACATCTACTTGGGAATCTCAATGCCTAGAGTTTCTCTCCAATTGATCTACATTGTGCCAAAGTAAGAGAATATTTTGCTTTGGGCTTCAAAAGATTGGCAATAACTGTTTCATATAGCTCCATCTCCCGTCTTCTACAAATCTTCTTTAAATCTCATATGGCATTCACAATATCTTTAATTTTTCCTTTATTATCCTTCAAAATATTGAATATATTGTCAAAATAAATTTTCTCTTTGTGCATCACATCGATATTATGTCTGATCATGTTA
Organism: Phalaenopsis equestris; assembly: GCF_001263595.1. Lineage (NCBI taxonomy): Eukaryota > Viridiplantae > Streptophyta > Magnoliopsida > Asparagales > Orchidaceae > Phalaenopsis > Phalaenopsis equestris. The sequence continues at coordinate 2,596 of NW_018249479.1, forward strand.
TCCTTACAGTAAGACATATCCTAAAAACTGGATTTCTTTGACCAGTTCTGAATAAAACCAAAGCCTAGTGGACGATGCCAATATAAGTCAGGACAAATAGTAATCTTCAGAATATCACTAACAATCTAAATAAATCTTCCCTAGATATTACTGGAGGTGATATTGATTTCTTTATTTTGTTTCTTTTGAATGCACTTTTGTTTCTCCTGACGGAAGGTCGAAAGTCTAAAAACATACATTAACAGTCAAACCATGATTTTTTTTTTTACCATGCAAAAACGTGCCTTAGGTGAGTTCATGCAATATAGACATGCTAACTTTCTTGCAGTGCTCCAACAAGATAACATTCCATACGCCGGAAAATCATTTATCATCCACATCATATTATAAAATTTTTATTATTGTCATTAATGAACATGGTAGAAATGTGTGGATATACTTACTAAAAAATAAAGGTGTGGCATTCACTGAGTTTAAATTTTGCAGGGCTATAGTTAAGAATCGAACTAAATAAAAAAAATTAAACCAGGAGAATAAAAATTAATCAGAATATTTTGTAGTTGTATTTCTTATAATGTTATGAGAATATTGGTGTAATTAAACATAATATTGTAAGGAATACCTCTTAGTAAGGAATACCTCTCAATAAAATGTAAGAAATACATCTCAATAAAATAGAAAAAAGTTATGAGCGATGGAAAAAACCAACGACTCAAATTTTTATCTGTAAAAATGTCCTACTTTCCGACCACTTTGCGATGACTTATTTGTTGAGTTTTCCGATAGCATAACAACATGACATATTATCGTTTATCAATAGTAGATTAGTTTCTGACTGTTTTTATTTTAACCAACGCACTTGTCGTTTATAAGTACATAACAACCGACGATCATGTGTCATCAGTTATTTACAAACTCATCATTTGGCGGAGCATTAATAGATGACTGTTTTTAGTAACGGACGACATTGGTCAATGCCGTCGGTATTAATATTAATAACTTACAGAGTGGAAGCCGCTTGTATGCTGTCAGAAAGAATCCTTTATACCCTCGAAATTCGTTGCTCCCCCAATCTTGCCCTAATCCCTAATCCCACTCGGTTTTTCCCTCTCCCTCGTGCACCAACCCTC
>NW_018249480.1:0-826 GCF_001263595.1 Phalaenopsis equestris
AAGCACCTAAATACTAAGCCAAAGTAGATAATAAAATCAATAATCAAATTTTGTTAAGACAAAAGATTAAAACAATAATATTGTTGTAAAAGCTTTATTTTTTCCTTATAATTAACTACTTTCATGATGTATCTTTTCAGATCATGAGATCAGAGTAATTTAAATTAATTCATTAATTATAACCGAGACTCTATAAATAGAATTTTACACCCCCCCCCCTCCCCCCCCCTCCCCTCTCCTCCTTGTTAGAGCTCAAAATCTTAAGAAGACTGAAACTTAAAGATGAAATTGACGACTAGCTTCACTTTTGCACCAACGATCTGACAAACGCATCATATTCCTGCAGCTGACAACCATCGCCGATCATTACTAGTCGACTGCCTTCAATCACCATTGGTCTTCGCCCACTCCTCGTGACAAAGCACCGTACGAAAGAACCTACGAAGCGGTGCATCATCACAAACATTGTGTCGATCTCAAAGATGATGCATTGAAGCCCTGACTATTGCTCTCTACAACAATCCCTCCTATCGTGGGGCAATAAGTTCATCCACGCACTGGCTTTATAGCTCATAAAACTGTGCAACACTTTCACGCATGTGAGACAAGGGGCTATATTTATAATCACTAATTTATACTAGATATATTTAAAATGATTTATAGAATTTAAATGTCATATTGGTTTTTGCATGCATCTAAATTAAATACGCTGCGTGATTTAATATTTACAATTATAATTGAAAATTAAAGATGGGTAGATTTTAAGAGACATGAGATTTGTATGAGAGACAAAATCATGAGGCTAGATATAGCCAAAATGATTTTG
>NW_018249481.1:0-1277 GCF_001263595.1 Phalaenopsis equestris
TTTATGGAAGGTTTGAGAGATATTTTGGACCTTACACAAAATCGTACAAAAAAGTGCACTGAAAACTGGTGCTAAGTGTCTGTTTTATCTAGCACTGGCGCCTAGTCGCCAAAATTTGGCATCTAAGCACCACTTTCCAGAAAGCCCAGTGCCTAAGCGCCCAACTCCGACGCCTATACGCTGTTGTTTGAAATATCATCCTGGAAATATGGTAGAGAGGGAGAGGATTCAACTTGCCATTTGGAGTTTTTGGCCAAATTTTGACAGACCAAAATCCCCACTTTGATCCAGGCATTTGAAAACTAAAGCGAGGCGAGGGTAACGTGGGAACTCTGGAGTGAGAGTCAGTATCTTCCCAGCCTAACCATGGATTTAGGGACTAAACACTAGATTAGCCAATGTTCTTTAGCACTTGTAAAAAAAATAAAGAATATAATTGCTCCTATTTTGAACAATACTTTTTTCTTAAATTTGATAATTCACTAACGATAATTTCGTTGTAAGGTAAAGGATGCTTTCTTAAATTTGAACTCTTCGTCACAAAACCTAGTTTAATTTTAGAAAATTTATATTTTAAGTTTAGAGATTAGTGTAATAAACTTAGTTTCTTTAACAACATGGCATTAAGAAAATTTCAACCAATTTTCTTACTAAAGTTTTCTATAGTTTAACTATTGTGCTTTTGCACGATTTCCCTAACAAATTTTCACTTCCCTGTGGGATCGATACTTAGGACTTCATTGGAGCCCTTTATTACTTAAGCGATATATATACTTGCGTTCGCAACCCAGTGACAATTTGAAATTGAAAGTGCACCTTAATTCACTAGGAGTGGTAGCTTTAAATATTTTAAAAGAGAAAACTTATTATACTGAAGTAATTTTTATTGTAGTTAATTTGCATATTTTTATGCATATATTTTAGTATTGTTGTCTTGTGTGTTGTGGTGTTGAAAAACATTTACAACACACAAAAAGTCGCGCATAAAGACCATACAATCAAGACCATACCACCACAAATCAACATCAACATTTAGAATAAAAATACATAAAATTAATATTGTTTTTAGAAAGAAAATGAACAATTAATAACATGTCATCACAAAACGTATTAGAAGAATAATAATTATTGATAAGAATGTGAATGTCATAACTTTTTATGAAGATCATCTTACGAGAGCCGGTTAATTTTTACTCGTAGCATTTTATTTTATAATTATTTTTTCTTCTTGAAGCAATGATCTTTATCCATTTAGAATTATTCTACATATATATATA
>NW_018249482.1:0-364 GCF_001263595.1 Phalaenopsis equestris
AATCTTAAATCTGCAATGCTTTAAATGATTGAGCAAAACACCGTAATTATTATATTTACCTCTAAGGATAGATAGAGTGCTCAATTAAATGAATTAAAGAATTTACAACATCCATTTAGGTCTACGAAAAATAATTTCCTATTTTGACCAACAAATTCTCATATTTAATATGAAAAATTAAATAAGATCTATATTAAGTTGGGTTCTTAAAATTTCCTATAAGGGAAAGCCCTTATAGTTAAATTACAACTTAGATAATCGAAGTCACCTAAGAAAACTCTCAATTTAAATCAGGAAATATTGTCTTCAACAATTTTAAAGGTTAGGACTTTTCAAGGATCGAATAAAGAGGTGTGAAATGGGA
>NW_018249483.1:0-690 GCF_001263595.1 Phalaenopsis equestris
CTTCTATGAAAGCATACTAGCGTGTAATTTTAATGATTCAAACATATATCTAACTCGTCATTGAGAGGATTTCATACTTTTATCTTGCTTTTTATGTTAAGAATGGCAATGGTTATAGGGTTTAAGGTTCATCTGCATATGCTTATATATGTGATAATGGTTATATCATTAGGGAGTTACTTGTTTTTCGTTTAGGGTTCATATGCATATGCGAGGTTTTGTTTTTAATATTATTAGATGCAAGAATGGTATTTTCATATTAGGTTTCATTCACCTTCACTCAAAATCGTGTTTTCTGCAATTGAATTTTTTTGGGATCAATTATAACTTTGATGCCTATATCGAGGGGTATTAAATTGGTGCTAAAGGCTTTCACCAATGGTTGGGAGCTGTATTGGTTCTTAGCAAACCTGCGAACTGAGAATGGATTTTTCATTTTGTTCAAATGTCTGTTTTACGGGTTCTTAGGCCTGCTATATGGGTTCAAATGTCTGTTTTATGTGTTCTTATGTCTGCTTTAACGATTTTTCGTATTGTTCAAATGCGAACTGAGAATGGATTTATGGGTTCTTATGTATGCTTTTGGTATATTGTTCAAATGCGGGATCAGAAAAGAGTGATCTGTCATTCGGTTTTTAGTAAATATCAAAAGAGGGGAAGAATGGAAACATGTTTGATTTTTATTTGTTA
>NW_018249484.1:0-910 GCF_001263595.1 Phalaenopsis equestris
CCTACTACTATAAATGATTTAAAAAATGAAGTTAAAATTTTAAAATCTGAGATAAATATTTTTTTGAAAAAACCAAGAAAAAATAAATACTAGATTATTTGAATTAGAATTAAATAATACAACTACTGAAATATTAGTAGAAGAATATAATAATTTAGAACAATCATTCTTAAACTCCTTGCAAAAGGCTATTATGCATAAATGATTTATAACTATTACTTTAAATATAAATCGAGAATATACTTTATCAAATCTTATTGCTCTTATTGATAGTGGAGCAGATATGAATTGTATTCCGGAAGGAATAATACCTTCTAAATATTTTGAGAAAACTACACAGTAGCTAACCTCTGCATCTGGAAATAAGATGGAAATTAAATATGAAATTTCTTCTGCTAATATTTGCAAAAATGATATTTGTATTAATACTCATTTCCTACTAGTTAAAAATTTAACTTAACATATTATTTTGGGAACTTCGTTTCTTTATAAAATTATGTCAATTAATAAAATAGATAATACTGGCATATATTCTAATAAATTTGGAAATACAATTATTTTTGAATTTATTACTAATCTTACAGAAATTACTTTGAATGAAATAAATAAATTTAAGTTAAAACAAAATCAAATTAATTTCTTACAAGAAGAAATTACTTTATTATCTATAGAAGAAATCTTGAATAATAATTTAATAAAAGAAAAAATTTCTACTTTACATAAAAATATGTTAAAGGAAATTTGTGGTGACAATCCAGCTGCTTTTTGGGATAGAAAAAAGCATTGTATTGCTTTACCATATATTGAGAAATATCAATCAAATGAATCAAGAATATTTAAAAATTTGTAAAGATGAAATTAATGAACTCCTAAAGAAGAAATTAATTAGAAAATCTAGTTCACAATGGAG
>NW_018249485.1:0-878 GCF_001263595.1 Phalaenopsis equestris
AATATATTAATTAATTTATTATTATTATATTTATCATGTAAAATAAATCCTTAATTTTGAAATTTATTCTCTTTTGATATAGGAAAGCTTACGAGCATATCACACAATTCTTACTTATTTACATCCAGAACTTTAAATTTATAACCATTTAATTATAAATTATGGATAAAAGTGTATATTTAAATTTTTAAATGTAAATAAATATTTAAGTTATAGGATTGTAAATAAGTAAATTTAGGTGTTAGATATATAAATATATAAAGATTGTGTAGTGTTTATCTAATGTCTCTAAATTTTAAATAGGTGCTAGATATATAAATGTATAAGCATTATGAGTATTTATGTAAATGCCCCTGAATTTTAAATAGGAGATGCTTGTCTAATTTTATTTATTGAGGTTTTTTTTTAATAAATGGTCAAGTAATTGAGAGAAGTTCTTTGAAAAAATAGAGGTAGCGTACATTTATTTGTAGCATAATGGTTGATAATGTAACTTCTCATCGAAAGATCGTTGGTTTAAATCGTAGATATTGTCCTTTGAGCTCACATTTCACAAAAAAAATATAAGGAGAAAAAAAACTGAGGCGGCATTTGTTGTTACGTCCAATCAATTTATATTTTGATTTAGTAATAATGTAAATGTTTAGTAGTTGTATGTATTTACATAGCTAATACTTAAATTTTAATTTCGGGCATTTACATACATACCGCCCAATTCTTATGGACTTGCATATCCAATGCCTAAATCTAACTTATAAAGTGAATTACCTATTTTCATGCATAGCGAATGTAGTGTAAGGATATTTTAGATGTTAGTTTTGTAAATACATGGGAATTAAGTGGCATGTATATAAATCTTTCTTGAATATTTACATTTA
>NW_018249486.1:0-5791 GCF_001263595.1 Phalaenopsis equestris
TTTTCCTTCCTTAGGCTTAAAACAACAAAGCCATAGGACTACATCTGATTTCGTTGAAATTTGCAGCATGAAACACTTAAAATATTTCTCCTCAAAACTGAAGCCAAACATTAGGATAACTTGGGAAGTCACCGGAGTTCTCCTTTGGATCCATGACATCCCTTAGTCCTTCTCCCTTTGGATTCTACAATAAAATGTTTCAAATTTGAACCAATCCCCTTTCACAGCTCTACATCTGATTTCGTTGAAGAGTCCTGCCCTTTGAAATTTTTTGAAGATAATATTTCTTGATTTTTATCGAGAGTCCTCTTAAGTGGCTTTGGTCATTTAAGATGTAATTAACTATAGGGGTTTGCCCTTATAGGAAGCATGTCTGAACCCAACTTAATATAATTTAATCCTTTATATTAAATAGGGGAACTTGTCGGCAAATACAAAGGTTTCACAGACCAAACGGACGTCATACTTTCCTTAGTTTATTTTGATCGAGCCTCATCCTCAATTCTTGTGTTTATTTTTCGGGATAGATACAAGATTTAAGGTACACTGCTCTTTCATTTTATGAAAAATATGGGGCCAGTTTGATTTCATACTACAATGTACTTCCGAAGCGGGCGATGGGATTTTGATTCCAGCGACCGGCAACTTCTTACGGGCAACCCCACAAACCAACTCGAAATATTGCCGACAAAATATTATAAATATAATCGCTTACATCGCATTTTCCATCTATATATATAGAAATTCGAGATCAACAACCTATCCAACATCTGGTCTAAAAATGGTAAATAAAAATGATCCTTTATGGTGGCAGAATTTAATTTTCTATAATCTATGCAGATTCGTCATCTAGTGACTTGCCTTGTTGGTATTAATTCATTATTCTCATTCATCACTACAGTCACTCCTCCCTTCTTTGGGACACTATGAATTGGGCTTACCCAAACACTATCTGGAATAAGATATATTATTCCAGCATCTAACCATTTTAAAATTTCTTACTTAGCAACTTCCTTCATCATAGGATTTAATCTCCTTTGAGGATCAACTTTTGGATCATGTTGATCTTCCAATAAAATTCTATGCATACAAATCAAAGGACCGATTCCCTTAATATTAGCTAAGGTCCATTCAAAGGCTTTCTTATATATTTTTAAAGTACACAACAACTGTTATTCTTGCTTATCAGTTAATTCTGAGGATACTATAACAGGTAATGTAGATAAATCTCTAAAAAATGCATTCTTAAAATGTGTAGGAGTGTTTTCAGTTCTAGTTCAAGAGATTTCTCCATAGATGAAATAAAATTCTTACAACTTTTTGTAGGATCTAACATTTCAAATTTTTCATGAACATAATCCAAATCTTCTTTACTCACTTTCGTAGATTCATCTTGAATTTTATCTTCATCTTGATATTCCACTTATTCCTTTTCAAATTCCCTTTCAAATATCTTTTGAAATATTCATGGCTTAGATATTCATTAATATCCATTCTCAAGCACTTAATCTCTTTCTCTTCTGCAAAGTATCTCATTTATAGTGCAATATTAAACGTAACCTTTTGATCATTAACTCTCAAAGTTAGTTCTCCTTGTTGTACATTTATCAAAGCTCTTCTAGTGGCAAAGAATGGTCTTTCGAAAAGGATAGAAATTTTTTTATCTTCCTCCATAACTAATACAATAAAGTCCACAAGAAAGATAAATTTATCAACTCTTACTAAAACATCTTCTATAACTCTTTTAGGATAGATAATCAAACGATCAGCTAACTGAAGAGTTACAATTGTAGTTAAAATATCTCCTAAAACCAACCTTCTAAAAATTGATAATGACATAAGATTAATACTGGTTCCTAAATCACATAAAGTTTTCCAAAAATTATTTCACCATTAGCACAAGGAATTGTAAAAATTCCAGGCTTGTTAAGATTTTCAGGAAGTTTTTTCTAAATTATAGCTCTACACTCTTCACTGAGTGAAACAGTCTTATTATTTACAAACTTTCTTTTCTTATTAAGTATATCCTTTATGAACTTCACATAGCTTGAAATTTTTTCCAAAGCTTCAACAAATAGAATGTTTAACGTTAATTTCTTGAATATTTCTAAAAATTTTGAAAATTTTTTATCTCTTTTTTTCTGCTTCAATCTTTGAGGAAATAGAGGTGGTGGTCTCTCTACAGTGATTTTCATTGGTTTAATAGGACATTTTGACTCAAAATGAAAATCTTCACCAAATCTTTCATTTTCTTCCTCTTCTTTTTCAACTCTGTTAATAGCCTAAATTTGCTCTTTGTTTTGATATTTAGGACTTACTTCAACATTACTAGGTAACTTTCCTGGAGGTCTATTGCTAAGTACGGTAGCAATACATCCCAATTGATTTTCCATGTTTCTAATTGCAGCTCCTTGACTTTGTAATTAACTCCCCATTTGCAATATCATTTATTCTATTAACAAATTTTTTCCTTACTCTGCAAATTATTAAAACCTGAAGGGTAATAAGGTTTATAAGTTGGATTTCCTTGATGGTTAGAGTTTCCCAATGGGTTCACATGCAATAGAATTATTGTTGCTCCAACGAAAATTTGGATGATTATTCCAACCAAATTATAATAATTATCATAAGGATTATTAAAATGATTATTTATTGCATTTAAGGCCTCCTAAGAAGATTGAGATTCTATCATTTGTCCAAATGAGTTTTCCTCAAGCACAAGTAATGTTTGAGAATAATTCATTCCATATTGATATATCTTCTACGATATAAAAACTATTTCTTTAGCTAACATAGATATTGCATCAGAATCATGAAGATTGGCTACTATTTTTTGGATTTACCCTTTCAAAGGGTCATTGAAAACTATTAGTAACCATCTATTCAATTAAAGAATATGCTTCATCAAATTGTTTTGACATTAATGATCCACCAGCAGCATCAATTATCGATCAAAGAGATCCAACCAATCCATTATAAAAAGTTTAAATTAGTAGCCAATCTGACAAAGCATGGTGTGGGCACTTTTAAGGAGATCGTTAAATCTTTCCCATGCTTCATAAATTGATTCCCCTTCAAACTGGCAAAAAGATGTAATATCATTTCTAAACTTAGAAGTTTTGAAGGTGGGACATATTTTGATAGAAATTTTTGTGATAAATTTCTCCAAGTTTTGTTAGTTCCAGGTGCTAACAAGTTTAACCACATCTTAGCTTTGTCCCTTACTGAAAAATAAAAAGTCTAAGTCTGAAGACATCATTCGACACTACATCATATTTAAAAGTAGCACACAATTCTAGAAAACTAGCAAGGCGTACATTAGGATCTTCAATTGGTGTTCCCCCAAACTTATTGTTTTGTACCATTTAGATAATAGTAGGTTTAAGCTCAAATGAATTAGCAGCTACAACAAGGTTTTGTATACTCAAATGAATTTCATTTGTTGTAGGATTAGGATGATCTCTTAAAGGTCTCTAATGATATTCATTTTCATTTCCAGCATTACTTAAATTGCAAGTCATTTTTATAATATGATCTATCTCTTTTTTGTTGTTCTTGAATTTTTCTAACAGTTCTTTCTTACTCAGAATTGTAAGGTATTAAATTTTCAGTTCTTATACTATGCATAAACAAACACAACAAGTAATTTAAAATAATCAAGCACACTTAAATAACAAAATATTGAAACTAGACTACAATTTTTTTTTTTTAGTTTTTTACTTTAAAAATAAAATACTATAAATTATTAAATAATTTACTAATACTTTCCGTTACTTCCCCGGCAATAACGCCAAATACTTGATGCGGGTGGATTTAGTGTGCTAGTTTTAAGAATATTTTTTAAGATTATAAAATACACACGATAGATATAATAACAAATATGCAAATTAATCCCAACAAAAATAACTTCAATTAAAATAGTATTATCTTTTAAAAATCTTTAAACTGCCAAATCCCCTTTAAAATAATGCAAGTGGACGTTTCACTTAAGTAATAAAGAGCTCTATTGAAGCCCTAGATATAGATCCCACAAGGATGTTGGAAATGCCTATAAATAAATTCTTAAAATTATAATGTATTGTACAATTTTAAATGTACAAAAAGTAAATTGTTAAGTTTGAATATTAAGTAACCAGTGAATGCTAATTAAAATGCAGTTGAAAGACAAAGTTAACTAAACTAAATGCTAAACTTTCAAAATTAAACATACGAAAACTAACAAATTTTTTATGATGGAAAGTTCAAATTTAAGAAAGCATCATTTCCCTTCACAATGAGTATATGGATTGTTAAGAAATTAAAATCATTTGAATATATATATATATATATATATATATAAAAATTGTTTTGTGCCATATAGGAGAAATCCTATTATTTACCCTCTTCCGAGTGCATAAAGAACATTGACTAATCTAGAGTTTTGTCCAGAGCAAAAAAAAATTGTGAATCCCCTGAGAAGAAGCTTGAGGTGAGCAAAAAATAAAAAATTGGTGTCTGAATTCAGACATTCAAAATCTTTAATATATGTCTCACCATATATAGTAATTCTCAATAAAAAAAAGAGAATAAAAGGGGAATAAAAAAAATCAAAGAAAAGGAAAGTCTCTCTGAGAAGAAGCTTGAGGTGGTCGTATAATCAAAAATTGGTGTCCGAGTTTCCCCTGATTAATGAAACTTAAAATGCTCCCTTAAGGAAATTCTTCTGATATTATATTCAAGAAAAAGTTCAACGATTTTAAGTCTTTTGGTCGGTTATTAATTGGCTCAGAATAATCTTTTGACAATGAAAAATGTTTTAATCACATGAGCATAAAATTTGAAATTTTTTTAGGCTTAAAAAGTAAGAAATAAAGAAACGATGATGATATTAGTAGTTAATGGAAATTCAAACCAGAATTCATATCCTTTAGTGCCCAGCCCCAATTAAAAGAACGTTAGAGTGATTTCTCAAAAATAACTTGAACAACATTTACAAAATCAGAGTCAAAGCGAACGACAACTACTACAAAGAATGATGATTGCTACAAACGAAGCTATGAACTTGCGGCCTCTTCAACCGTGGTATCCGTAAAAATAACACATATGTTTTGTGTACTTGAAAGAATATAGTTCTGATGGTACCTTAAGGATGGGCTATTTTCTACACTTGTCATTTTTCCGTGGACGATACTTCAAGAAACACTGAGCCCCATGTTTCAGAGACAAAGACTCATTCTTAGAAGCTCAGACGTCGTGCTTGTCTAAAACTAGGTCCAAATCCTAACAAAAGAGAAAAGAATGTGATAAATTTCTCGAGTTTGAGATTTCTTTCTCTTTACTTGCATAACACAACTACCTTGGTCTGCATCAGTTCTCTTCATATCCCTGCAAAATTTCACATTCTGCACAAAATCTCACAAGCTTTCATAATTTTTTTCCTCACCAATGTCAATCTTCGCGTATCAAGTGAATTCTACTAGTTTCCCACGAATTTTAAACCCAATATTTTAGAGGATGAGGATTTCACATCGAATTCCGCATTGCTTGGCAATGATTCACACGATATTTTAGAGGATGAGGATTTCACATCCGATTCTGCATTGCTTTTAGAGGATGAGGATTTCACATCCGATTCCGCATTGCTTTGCAATGGTCCACACGATATTTTAGAGGATGAGGATTTCACATATGATTCTGCATTGCTTTACAATGGTTCACACGATATTTTAGAGGATGAGGATTTCACATCAGATCCGCATTGCTTAGCAATGGTTCACTCGATATTCTAGAGGTTGAGGATTCACATCCGATT
>NW_018249487.1:0-1523 GCF_001263595.1 Phalaenopsis equestris
ATCGACCCCACCGACGGTGAGACCGGCGAATTGGCAATTACGTGGGTTCAAATGGTGGTTTTTTGCGGTTTCTGGGCGGAAATTGTCTTTTTAAACTCAAAAATTCAATTTCTAGTTCATATTTTCCCTCCAAAAATGAAGTGAAACTCTACCAATTTAATTCCAATGGTGTCTAATTCCCCTGATAATCCTAGAATGCGACTTTTCAATCGGCGAAAGTTTATTAGTGCTGAAGCGCAGTGAATCTTCAACAAGTTGCTAACGAAGAAAAGATTAATAAAAGAACGAGGATTTGTAAATCGTGGATTGAATAATTCCATGACGGTAAAATTGTTACTGACAATGAAGATCGGTTAAGTTTCTAAAGAAAGTGTCATTTTGAATTACTGCATCCAAAGGGGACTGCCGATCGACATTGGATCTATAATTGTGAAGTCGATTTTGGGCCGGATCAACTTATAGGCTTGGACACCCCTCCACAATTTTCTCACTCTGCAGTCAATTCCAAGTGTCCTATGAAAATTAAGAAAAGGTACTGCTACCTTGGAAGCCTTTGGATCCAAAAGATTCCCAGTTTTTGAAGATGAAAATGACATGGCAATTATAGTAGATCAAGCATCTCAAAATTCACTGCCAGTTCAACCCTTAGTCCCTGATAAGTCTCTGGTGATCCTACGCTGAATCAAGAAATTGGAAAAGGAGGTACAAAATGTCATGAATGAAATTAATAATATATTTGATTCCTTCGATCATCTAGACTGGATGTTGAAGGAACATTTCGAGCACTCTAGACATTTAGAAGATAGCTTGATACGACTAATGAGGAGTAAGAAGTTAATTAAAGAGCATTCCAGTGAAGAATTTCCATTTCGACCCTTCTACAACATCTTCATTCATGTGCAATCAATGGGTGATCTCAGAGGAGAATCGAGTACCGAATCTGAAGATTAGTAGATTTATATTACTACTTATTTGTCTATCTATGTATGTCGATTTGAATTTTGTATTTGCTTTGCTTTAGAATTATGCTTTCAGATCTTTGTATAGTTGAGACTAAGCATAGGATGTTTTGTTTTCAACATTTTGAGTGTTGTGGCTTGGATTACGACGCTGAATTAATGTATTGAGGTGGAGAAAATAACAAACTTAGGTGTGTTATGTAATGTATATTGTACCCTTTGGAATTTATATATAAATGTGATGTTTTGACTTGTGAAAGTTTATTTGTGATAAATACATCATTTAACCACTTAAAATTATGTCTATAATGATTGAATGAATGTCGTTGAGGCTTGAAATTGATCAAAATTGTAAAAATTTGGAAATTGAACCAAAGGTGGCCCGCCAACGGCGCCCTTGACGCCGCTGACGGCGGATTTTTCCCGAGACTCGGGTTCAAAATTCTAATAGAACGCGCCGACGACAAGCTCATGAAAAAACACCTTTAACTGTGATTTTAACCAGTCAACCGCCACTATTCATCATCCCCTTCCTCCTAAAAATGTCATTTTTGACCTAGGGCT
>NW_018249487.1:1903-2894 GCF_001263595.1 Phalaenopsis equestris
ATGATAGTGAGTACCTGCAGAGGCATTCAAATTTTGAGGTAGCCTATTATGAAGCTCAGGCCCGACACTACAGAGGTGAGCCTGATGTTACGTTTCTTGAGTGCCCCCGATATACTCAGTATCAACCCAAACCAACAGCTGATCAAGGAGATGAAGATATAGCTTGGGATTTTGATATTTAATGAAATTGATGCACTTATGTTTGTATTTTTATTTTTGTGATCTTTTGTAATAGAAATGGATGTTTGTGTATTTGGACTTTTATTTTTATTATTTTGTGTACTTGGATAATTTTAATTTTTGTTATAAAGTTAGTGTTATGGTTACATGTGCATGTGTAGTTTAATAGATATTGAAAAGAATTGAGGATTGTAATGTGATTTTTATTTCGCATTTTAATTTTAATTGTTTAGTATTGTGTCTGTGTTAGGGATCTGTGTTAGGAAATGTTGTACTTATTTAATGTTTTATTTTTATACTTATTTCAAACTTTCATTACCCAAAAATTCCTCTAATGATTTATATGTGTAGAAAGCTCCTAATATTTGAAAATGCCTACAACACTGAAGTATGATTTATATTTATAGTTTTTTCTTTCCACTTGTATTATTTCATATTTAAAAATTTAAGTTTACGGGAGGAAAGAAAAAGATTAACTATTAGATGTCCTCTATTTCAATATTTTCTAAAATTATTTATATGATTTAATGTTGTAAATTTAATTCAGGTAACTATATTTTTGTAACTATTTAAATATTATGGTAGATTTAAAGAAATATTTTTGTAATGAAAATTAATTTTGTAACTTAAGATATTTAGTATAAGAGAATAAGATTATAGTTAACTATTTAAAGTAAAGGAAACTATATTTTGAAGTATTAAGAATCTGGAAATTCAGTTGAGAAGAAAAGATTGGGGCACAATGATGTAAAAACTATGAAATATTTATAAGGTAAAGAAATGCTTTGAGTTTCAAATTTAGGAAAAGAAA
>NW_018249487.1:2975-3438 GCF_001263595.1 Phalaenopsis equestris
GAAAAATATATAGGATTGAAAGCAATCTAAATGAAAAAGAGAAAAGAAAAAAAAATATGAAAGTGAGGAGAAGCTTGAGGATATGCCTAATCAAAAATTGGCTTCACTGGACCTACCGAAAGGGAAAACTTAAATACATTCCTGAACTTATATTTATCGAATAGCTCTTGTACTAGTAGTGTTCTCATGAAGTTCTTAACTTTTGGATATTCTAAGTGACTTGATATCACAACATATAATCATTGAAATCATTCCTGAAATAAATAAAAGACTAGAACTCTTAAACATGATGACTAGATAATTTTATGTTTATAGAGTTAATTCAATTACTTGAATTCTTTCTGAAAATCTCACTATGATATTTATTTAAGTCAAACTTATAGTATTTTTGAATTAAAATTTTATCACAGTAGATCATAACTTTTATGTAGTACTAAAATTACTTGAGGACAAGTAATAGTTA
>NW_018249487.1:4616-10663 GCF_001263595.1 Phalaenopsis equestris
TATAATTTCTTGACAAGGAGAAGGATGCTTTCTTATATATTGAATATCACAATTAAACCCTCCTTAGTATCATTAGTTATTTAATAGTTATTAAAATTACCTATTTATTTCAATTTCCTATTAGTGACAGATAAGCAAATTGAACTTCATTGTTGTGATTAAAGTATTGCTTTTCTAAAATCTTAGTTCGCAGTTCTAAACCACTCCTTGTGGGATCGATATCTAGGACTCCATTAGAGCCCTATATTACTTGAGTGATACGTATACTTACGTTGATAAGTGAGACTTTACAATTATTGAATATTTATTACGTCCATATTTATCTAATATTTTAAACATATAAAAAGTCGCCGGTCAGGTATCTTAAGCATGTGCATTTTTTGGAATAAAATACCTTAATTTTGGGGAATTTTGGTCCATGGCTTAGTTTATGTGGTTATATGGGTTTTGGCTCAGTCTCAGGGTCTAACCAATGGCTCAGTTAGAGTTAATTTGATGACTTTGGGGTAGTTAGGCCATCTTTAATGCATGGGTTCAATGTGGGTTCAAGTGATCAAAGTTTGGGTTTGAGCTATTTTATCTATG
Organism: Phalaenopsis equestris; assembly: GCF_001263595.1. NCBI lineage: Eukaryota > Viridiplantae > Streptophyta > Magnoliopsida > Asparagales > Orchidaceae > Phalaenopsis > Phalaenopsis equestris. Next base: position 5,202 of record NW_018249487.1, read on the forward strand.
TCAAATGACCCAATTGATTGATCAACATTTTGTATATGATTGTTATGAAGATTTTTGGTGAAGGGTTGAAGTGATTTTGAGTTGAATTGGTAGGTCAATTTGAGGGATTTTTGGAATTTGGTCAAATTTGGGTATGTTGGGCTAGACATGGGTCTATGTTAAGCTAGCTTTGGGCTAACTCAGAATTGAATGGTCCACATTATCAAGTTAGGTGTTGTGAAGATTTTTCATGAAGGTATAGAGTGAAAATTTTGGAGTTAAGACCCTTAATTTGTTAAAATTTTGAGACATGGCCAATTTGGGGAAAATTTGGGGTTTTTTGGACTTAAGTTGAAATCAAATGAATTTGAGGTCTAACCAAGGCCAATTGAAGGTTAATTTTGATGTATGGGGATGTTATAAAGATTTTTTAACACAAATTGTGGCCAATTAAGTGGGTTATGGGTTCAATTTGGTGGAACTAAGTCATAGGGCCAAAATTAGGTTTTTGGTTTGAATCAAAATTAGGTCCACTACATAGTCAATTAAGCTTGTATTTTGTTTTTTTAGTCATATTGAAGGTTAATTTTGAGTTTAGAATTGAAATTGGGATAAATTGAGACCAATTGGCTAGACATTTGAGGTAATTTGGGGAAAATATGGGCCTTTAAAGGGCAATTTGGGGGTTTTGATCAAAGATGGTTAAATTGGCCAAATTGGGTCATGAGATAGTTGAGAAAAATGAAATTAGTAATATTTGGGAGGTTTTCAAAAATTTTGGGATTTTTTGAAATTTTTGGAATTTTGGGCTAAAGAGGGGTATTTTGGTAATTTGGCCTATTTGGGGATTTTGGGTAGTTTGGGTGTTTTCAAAGTGTTTGAAATGATTTTTGAGTCAAGTTGGGTATTTTGGCTAGATTTGGACATCTTGACCAAATTTGAGGTCTCAAGGGTATCTAGGTAATTTGGGGGAATTTAGGGGCAAAAGGCTAGGTTGGATGTCTTGGTAGAGTTGGAGTGCCAACCACCATCAATAAGCCATGAACCAATGGAAACCCTATTTTGGGTCCTCTATGTAGTGGTCTTAGCCAAACCCTAGCCCAGGGCTAATAGGTTTAGGAACCACCTACAAGAGTCTCCCAAAAGTATCAAGGGACTAAAGCCTAGAAATTATGGGTTTAGGGTAATGAGTGATTGTGAGTACAAGTGATTGCAAGTGAGTTCCTTAGCCCTAGACCAACACCCAGGGTCGACCTTAAGGTCAGGGTCAACCTTAAGGTCCAGCAGTCCTAAGGGTGACTCATCTTGAGTTTCCACCATAGTGACCCCACCTACTAAGTGCTAGAGGTTAGGACCAATAAGTGAAACTCCAAGTTGAGTAGAGAAGAGTGTAGAATTTCTAATGGTGAGGGTTCCATATAGTTTCTAAGAATAGTCATTAAGAAAGTTCTATGGCTAGACTTAACCTCAACCAAAAGTGAGGTCAACACTCTTGATCCTATGGAGCAATAGGTATTTGATGATAATTGGTATATCCAACTAGAATATAAAAATATCTATGCCCAGCCAGCCTATCCAACATCTAGTCCAAAAAGGGTAAAGGAAAATGATCATTCCTGGTGGCAGAATTTAATTTTCTATAATCTATGCAGATCCGCCATCTCGTGACTAGTCTTATTGGTATTAATTCATTATTTTCATTTGTCACAACAGCCACACTTCCTTTCTTTGAAACACATTGAATTGGACACACCCAAGAACTATCTCAAATAGGATATATTATTCTATCATCTGATCATTTTAAAATCTCTTTCTTGACAACTTCCATCATAGGATTCAATCTCCTTTGAGAATTAGCTTTTGGTTCATGTTGATCTTCCAATAAAATTCTATGCATACAAACTGAATGTCTAATTCCTTTAATATCAGCTAATGTTCATCCAAAGGCTTTCTTATATCTTCTCAAAGTTTCCAACAACTATTGTTCTTGCATATCAGTTAATAATGAGGATACTATAATAGGTAATGTGGATAAATATCTAAGAATGCATACTTTAAATGTCTATGAAGTGTTTTCATTTCTAGTTCATGAGGTTTCTAAATAGATGAAATCAAATTCTTGTCACTTTCTGTAGGATCTAACAGTTCGATTTTTTTCCTGAACATAATCCACATCTTCATTACTCACTTCCGTAGATTCATCTTCAATTTTATCCTCATCTTCAAATTTCAAATATTCTTTTTTTAAATTTCTTTTCTAATGTCTTCTTGAAATATTTATGGCTTAAATATTCGTTGATATCCATTTTGAAGCATTCAATCACTTGCTCTTTTGTAGGGTATCTCATTGATTTTGCAATATTAAATGTAACATCTTGATCATGAACTCTCATAGTTAGTTCTCATTTCTGCACATCTATTAAAGCTCTTCCAGTGGCAAGGAATAGTCTTTATAAAATGATAGGAATTTTTGTATCTTCCTTCATATCTAATACAATAAAATCCACAAGAAAGATAAATTTATCAACTTTCACCAAAACATCTTCTATAACTCTTTTAGGCTAGGTAGTCGAACGATCTGCTAACTGAAGAGTTATAATAGTAGGTGAAATATCTCTTAAACCCAACCTTCTGAAAATTAATAAAGGCATAAGATTAATACTCACTCTTAAATCACATAAAACTTTTCCAAAAAAATCTTTCGCCAATAGCACAAGGAATAGTAAAGCTACCATGATCTTTAAGATTTTCGGGAAGCATTTTTTGAATTATAGTGCTGCACTCTTCACTAAGTGCAGCTGTCTGAGTACAACAGTCTTATTATCTATAAAATTCATTTTCTTATTATGTATATCCTTCATGAACTTCATATAGCTTTTTTGTTCCAAGGCTTCAACAAGTGGAATGTTTATTGTCAATTTCCTTAATATTTTTAAAAAATTTAAAAATTGGTTATCTCTATTTTTCTGCTTCAATCTTTGAGGAAATGGAAGTGGTGGTCTTCTTAAAGTAATTTTTATTGGTCTAATTGGACATTCTGACTCAAAATGAAAATCTTCACCAGACTTTTCATTTTCCACCTCATCTTTTTCAACTTCAAATCTTTTTCAACTTCCTCATCTTTTTCAACTTCAACTTCCACTTCTTTTTGAACTCTGGTTTTCAATTCTTTTCCACTTCTTAGTTGAATTGCCATAATTTGCTCTTTTTTTCTAATATTTAGGATTTACTTAAAAATTACTAGGCAACGTTCCTTGAGTTATATTGCTAAGTGTAGTAGCAATACATCCCAATTGATTTTCCATGTCTCTAATTGCAGCTCCTTGACTTTGGAATTGGCTTCCCATTTGTAATATCAATTCTTCCATTGACAACTTCTTCTTTTTACTCTGCAAAATATTATAAAATAGAGGGTAATATGGTTTATAAGTTGGATTCCCTTTAGTATTGGAGTTTCCCAATGGGTTCGCAGTGTTGTTTCCCCGTTACAGATTTGCGATATTAGAGTTCTTGTTATTCCAACTAAAATTTGGATGATTTTTCCACCCAGGCTTAAAATAATTGGAATAAGGATTATTAGAACAATTATTTATTACATTTAAGGTCTCATAAGAAGATTAAGATTCTATCATTTGTCCCAATGAGTTTTCCTCAAGTACATGTGATGTCTGAGAATAATTCATTACATATTGATCTACCTTCTTTGATATAACAACCATTTGGGCAGCTAACATAGATATTGCATCCGAATCATGAATATGCTTTCATAGATACTAGCTACTTTTTTTGGATTTACCCTTTCATAGGGCCATTGAAAATTATTAGTAGTCATCTCTTCAATTAATGAATATGCTTAATCAAATGGTTTCGACATTAATGATCCACCAGCAGCAACGTCCATTATTGATCTAAGTGATCCAACCAATCCATTATAAAAAGTTTGTATTATTAAATAATCTAGAAACACATGGTGTGGACACTTTCTAAGGAGATCTTTAAATCTTTCCCAGACTTCATAAATTGATTTCCCTTCAAACTGACAAAAAGATATAATATCATTTCTAAGCTTAACAGTTTTTTAAGGTGGGAAATATTTAGATAAAAATTTTGTGATAAGTCTCCCTAAGTTCTAATAGATTCAGGTACTAATGATTTTAGCTACATCTTAGCTTTATCCCTTAGGGAAAAAGGAAAAAAGTCTAAGTCTGACAGCATCATTCGACACTCCATAATATTTAAAAGTAGCAAACAATTCTAAAAAACTAGCAAGGTGTCAATTAGGATATTCATTTGGTGTTCCTCTAAATTAATTATTTTGTACCATTTGGATAATGTTAGGTTTAAGCTCAAATGAATTGGCCACTACAGCTAGGTTTTGTATACTCAAATGAATTTCATCTATTGTAGGATTAACATCTTTTAAAACTCTCTGATGATGTTCATTTTCATTTCCAGCATTATAGGAGTTGCAAGACATTTTGCTAAAATGATCTATCACTTTTTGTTGTTTTCTAATTTTTCCAATAGTTCTTTCTAACTCCGAACGTAAGCTACTAAATATTCAAACCTTACACTACACATAAACAAACACAATAAGTAATTAAAATAAGCAAACACACTAAAAATATGAAATTATTCAAATTAAACTACAAACATTTTTTTAGTTTAAATAAAATAATTTAAATTATAATATAACTTACTAATACTTTTCATTACTTCCCCAGCAACGGCGACAAAAACTTGATGCAGACGGATTTAGTGTGTTAATACACATGACAGATATAATGGTAAATATGCAATTTAATCCAACAAAAATAATTTTATTGAAAATAGTTTTATCTTTTAAAGATCTTTAAACTGTCAAATTTCCTAAAAATAACGCAAGTATATGTATCGCTCAAGTAATAGAGGGCTCTAATGGAGTCTTAGATATCGATCCCAGAGGGAAGTTGGAAATGCTTACAAGTAAGTTCTTATGATTATAATGTAAACTACAATTTAAACCGAAATTTAAGTACAAAATTCAAATCTAGAGTAAATGAGTGAATGCTAAATAAAATGCAATTAAAAGACTAAGTTAATTAAACTAATTGTTAAACTTTCAAAAGTAAAATTATGAAAACTACACAAATTTTTTGTGACAAAGAGTTCAAATTTAAGAAATCATCCTTCCCCTTTACAATGAGTATATAGATTGTGAAGAAATTAAAATCATTATATATTGGGAGGATACCGCCTACCACTCAAGAGCTCCCACTACTCCCTCATCTGAGGACTAAAAATCTCGCATTAGTTTCCAATCAACTAGACCAGATTGGGAATTTTAATCTATCACCTTAAAATCTTCAATTCTGCATCCAACAAAGTATATTTCCTTATTTATTTGCACTCAATCCCATGGATGACATCCTCTCCCATGGAATCAAATGTGATTCTCACTATATTGTAGAAATCATATCCCTTTTGGAACATATGTTTCTCAA